>NW_024586497.1:0-4590 GCF_018398535.1 Haplochromis burtoni
CCCAACGCCAGCGTGAGTGTGTATTCTTTTGGCTACCCTGCTAAGTGTTTTGCCGCCTCCTCTCAACCACTAAACGCAACCCGACGTTACACTGCCCATTCATTTTAGAATTCATTTTAAAATGATTTAATTTGCTTTTAAAGCCTTCCATGTTCTGGTTTAGTTTGGGGATAGAAGCTCCTCTTGAGTCCCTCTGTCCTTGCGCAGATGGTGCAGAACCTGCCTGATTGCAGATGTTGGAACAGATTGTTGCAGGGACGGGACAGGTCCTTCAATATCTGGGCTTCTCTAGCCCAGCATCTCCTGTTGTAGATATTCTGAAAGGAGGGGAGAGCAGTCCTGCAGCAGCGTTCTGCCATACTTCTTCTTAACATCCATGACTCACTGCTGATGCTCCCCAGCATTAGCGAGTGATTTGGAGGACTCCCACTGCCTCTGGCACCGGTACCGGAGGAACTGCATCGCTGTGATCCACCCTGCAATCCTTCTAAACGGAAGCGCCGGGGACGTGGACATGTACGTGACACACGCTCTGGGAAGCTGCCCTCAAACAGCCCTGCCTTCTTCCTGTTTAGCCGACGTCATCACACCATGCACACCTGATGCAGTTTTATTGGTTGCCATGCTGACAGGATACGATGGGAGGTGGAGAAATTAAACAACTTGCAATTACTGCATATCCAACCTGCTACCATGGGTGGAAGGAGAGTTAAATTAGCTCTTTTAAATGCAAGATCTGTATCAAATAAAAGTGTTGACTCAAAGGACCATGCCAGTTTCTACAATCAATATTCCCCAGCAAGGTGACATTGATCAGTGGCCTCATCTTAAACCTGTTAAACTTCCCAACATTGATGCAGAGGTGGAGCTACTGATAGGCACTGATGCTTCCAATGTTTGAGAGCCATGGAAGGTGATAAACAGTGTGGAGGGTGGACCTTATGCTGTAAAACCAACAGTTGGCTGGGTCATAAATGGTCCCCTGCGCACTGGAAGTAACAGCGGAAATAAAAACTGCACTGCTGTAACAGCCAATAGGATTTCTGTTGAGCGTCTTGAAGAAATGTTGATTAAACAGTACAATCGTGATTTTAATGAAAGATCCTCAGAGGAGCAGACTGAAGTCCAGAGAGGATCTGTGTTTCATGGATATTGTTAGTAGCTCAATAAAACGTATTGGAAATCATTATCACATGGATTTGCCTTTCAGGAGAGAAGGTCCAGCTTGCCAAATAACCTCTGTGTCGCACTGCAATTCCCAGGCTGGAAGTGACGGCTGCAGTTCGAGTGAATATGCTTCTGCAAAAAGAGCTGCAGGTAAGGTTGGAAAAATCTGTTTTTTGGACTGATAGTACAACAGTACTGAAATACATCTCCAATGAAACCAGAAGATTTAATACTTTTGTTGCAAACAGAATTGCTGTCAATTGAGAAGCAACAGATGTGAATCAGTGGAGATATGTTTCTTCCAAGGAGAATCCTGCAGATGACGCATCCAGAGGCATGAGAGCTGGGGACTTCCTCAAATGTAGGACATGGATAAAAGGGCCAGAATTTCTCTGTAAGTCAGAAAAGGAATGGCCTAAACTGGATGTGGAGTACAGTGTAATTTCTGCAGATGACCCAGAGGACAAAAAGGACCTGACAATGAATGTCGTTGTGAAGGAATTACAAAATCCTACCCACTATCTTATCCATTACTTCTCGTCTTGGGCAAAACTTAAAATCTCTGTAGCCTGGCTTTTAAAGCTGAAAGAGGCCTTGGTGCTGCTGGCGCAGGTTTGAATAAGATTGATCTGGAAAGTGTCATGGCGCAGTGGCCCGTGGAAAGGGGATGGACTCAAGTGCAGTTTCAAACCCGGAGGCCAGAGGTGTGGTGTAACGAAAAGAGACTTTATTTACAATGCTCAGAGGCTGACATAAATTGCAGACTAGAATTGAGGAATATAAACTAGATGTCTGAGGAGAGAGAAAATACTGTGACTATGACTATATGGCAGGGATAACTGGGTGCAGGTACTGGGCAGGGGAAACTGTGGCTGGCCAGGGCACTGAAACAGAGGAGAGAGCAGTCAGGGGAATCCCACAGAGGGCTGCGAGTGAATCTGAGGATAATACACTGAGCTGTCTTACAAGCTTGCAGGTGGGGGTTGCGTGGAGGGGGGAGGCAGGAGAGGTCCAGGTGGGTGCTGCATGCAATGCAGGGAGGCAGGCAGGAGAGACTGGCAGTTCCAAAATGGGGAGAGATTACCGGCAGCTGCAAACTTGTATCCAGGAGAGCTTGGTAGGTGGGTTTCAGAGGCTGACGAGAAAACAGAGGAAATAAGGTTAATACACACGATGAGTCACCAAGGAACAGACGTGAGACCGAGAACTGACTAAAGTTGGCAGATAATCTGGCGAAGACCAGTTAAGTGCGCCGGTCATAAATACTGCTGGTATGATTGCCATCAGGTGAGGAACAACAAAGACTCCACCCAGTGGGGAGGAGCCGATGCTGTGAAAAACCACCCAGACCACGACAGAAAGTCAGAAAGCAGTGGAGATAAGAATGGAAAGGTTTAAGACCACTTTGAAGAAAGGAAATATGACTCCAGAATATGTAGCAAAGACAGAACAAGCTATTATTCAATATGCACAACAACAGAAATTTAAAACTGAAATGGCTTTAATCAGCAACGGCCTCAAAGGAGTCTCCAAGAGAAGTAGTCTCTACAAACTTGATCCAGTGTTGGATGCAGGAATCCTCTGAGTAGGTGGCCGATTGAATAAAGCAGCTACGACTATGGAAGTAAAGCATCCTGCAATTTTGACAAAGGATATGCATGTGTCCTGCGACAGACTGGTGACCTGTCCTGGGTGTACCCCGCCTCTCGCCCTATGACAGCTGGGATAGGCTCCAGTGCCTCCCGCGACCCTGAAAAGGATAAGCGGAAGTGAATGGATGGATGGATGGATATGCATGTGTCAACACTGATTTTACGCCATATCCATCAAAGGTTGGGACATGCAGGAAGAGCGCACATGCTGTCAAAACTGAGACAAAAATACTGGATACTAAATGCAAATTCTGCTGCCAGGAAAATCATCTCTCGTTGTATCACGTGTAGACGCAACAGAGGAAAGTTTGTTGAACAAAAGATGGCGGATCTGCCTGAAGAGAGAGTCCTGCCAGACACAGCTCCATTCACAAATGTTGGAGTGGACTATTTTGGACCTATAAGTGTTAAAAGAGGACGAAGTCTCCTTAAAAGGTATGGAGTCCTTTTTACTTGTTTGACCAATCGTGCAGTACATCTGGAGATTGCATGTACCCTTGATACAGACTCCTGTATAAATGCTGTGCGGAGGTTCATCTGTAGACGAGGCCCGGTTTCGACCATCAGATCTGATAATGCTACAAATTTTGTTGGGGCGAATCGAGAGTTGAAAGAAAGTTTGACTGAGCAGGACCATGCTAAAATTCAAAAGGCTTTTGTTCAGGATGGCATGAAATGGAACTTTAACATCCCAGCAGCTTCTCACCAAGGTGGTGTGTGGGAGCGTCTCATTCCTTCAATAAAGAGTATTTTAGCCTCAGTTCTCAAAGAGCAAGTTTTGGATGATGAAGGACTCCAAACAGTCTTCTGTGAGATTGAAGCTATATTGAACGACAGACCCATTACTAGAGTTTCAGATGACTCGAAGGATCTTGAAGCACTGACACCCAATCACTTGTTGTTGCTGAAAAATAAACCAGTTTTACCACCAGGAATGTTTCATCCAAGTGATCTGCATGTCAGGGAAAGGTGGAAACAGGTACAGTACATGGCAGAGTTGTTCTGGAAGAGATGGCTTTCTGAGTACCTACCTCTGATGCAAGAAAGACCAAAATGGATGAGGACTGAAAGATGTCTTATACCTGGAGATGTTGTTTTAATTGCAGACGCTACAGCTCCAACAGGATCGTGGATGATGGCAAAAGTCTTGAGTGTAAACCAGGGTGCAAAAGGCTTGGTGCGTTCTGTGAGACTACAAACAAAGACCAGTGTTTTGGAAAGGCCAGTGACAAAACGTATTTTGCTACTGGAAGCGTCATCGTGAAGAAGATCATTAGCAAAGATTAAGGACCTGCTTAAGGGAATAGCTCCTCCTCTTGGGACTTTAAAGTTATTGTGATTGTATGCACAATTAGGAGTGTTGGAGCTATTTGTTCTTATTTTTTATTTTTTTTTTAAATGAGTTAAAGTTTGTTGTTAGTTTACTTATATTTTGGGATTTATTTACAAGTTTATTTGTCGGTTAATATTTTGTTTCAATGTTTGTTTGATGTTACCTTGTTAAATTAGTCAGTAAGAGCTGTAGGGCCGTTTTGTTTCTATAAATAAACAGACTGGTATAGGACCAGCATGCACTGGGGTGGGCCTATGTTTTTTTACCAGAGCAGGAGAAGCAGCAGGAAGTAACAAAAAAAAAATAGATCTTGTTATTGCCAAACTGGATAAATAAACCATAAAAACGCAACTTTCAAGTTTGGACGGTGGACTTCTTTTGCCTGCGTACGAAATATTATCTCAGTGCAGCAGTGGCTTGTGGACTTTTAATTGTGGG
>NW_024586498.1:0-1057 GCF_018398535.1 Haplochromis burtoni
TTCCTGTCCTGTTCTTGTTTTGTGCTCATGGAATTGATGGAAGATTGTGTCTCAGTATTCTGGTCAGACTGGTTCAGCAGTAGAATCATGTGTCTGTGTGTGAATCATATCAGATTTCCTCTTTGGTGTTCAGCACATTCGTCAGCTCTATTTGAACTCGGAGCTCCATTTTTTTTCTGTTGCTTTGTTCTCGTCTCTTTTGGATGCAAAGTCATTTCAGAGCTTCATAACATACCTGTGGTTAGCTGTGCCAACCTAACAGACTGAAAGAGTTTAGAGAGTTTAAAGAGTTTAATCCTCTTTGGCATGAATTAAAGTTTTTTAGAGAAAAAAATATTTCACTGTACTTTCTTGGAGTTTGGAGCTCCTGCTTTATATTTGAATCAATAAATTTGCAATAAATAAATGTGCAGTATGGCTCCCGAAATGTCACAGTTTTCTGATTCAGAACTTTTATGAAAGAAACAACTAATTGATTGAAAATTGTAATTTTTTTAAACAAACATCACGTTGATTTTCATAGAAGTTTTTAATAAAATAAATTAAATGTATTTATTTAATGGTAATTATTTATTTAATTACCATTAAATAAATGGTAAATTGACTGTTTTATATAGCACTTTTATATTGTACTTGAGCATCAAAGCGCTTAATGCAACATGCCTCATTCACACAAGCACCTTTTATACATGTTTTCCATCTAACATTCACACTCTGAGAAACACTTCAGGAACAACTTGAGTTCAGTATCTTGCCCAAGGATACTTTGGGATCAGGTGGGCACAGGTTGTGTGCAATATCATGCACGATGCAAGGGTCTGTATGTGTGATCGTGCTTGTCTCTGTTTTTTGTGTGTCTGAATGTGTGAAACTTTATGAATCAGAGGTGGACATCACATTTCTGTTGTTTGACATTTGGAGTACCATTACATCCTGGGACTTTACATCTCCCTTCATTCTGTCCTCCTATGACATGTTCTTGTGGTAATTTCCTGCAATTTGTACAGGCTTGTTTTAGTGCATGGTTTGATTGCTACATATCCCATCACTCAGTGCT
>NW_024586498.1:1082-4589 GCF_018398535.1 Haplochromis burtoni
GAGCAGATGATGGTGAAGCAAATGGTGCGTTGTTGATATGAGTCGGATCTGCTCATTGAGTGTAGATCATGTGGTTGTCCATCGCTGGATGGAGCGGCAGAAGAGATAGTAGTTGAGGTTTCGTAGGAGAGAGACTCATATGCAGGAATATGTAGAGCTGGGATATGAAGCGAAGATGGAGTAGGATGAGGAGCTGGTGGTTAAACGGGTTTGACGTGATATGTGTAATGGGATGGTGTTGCGCAGGTCGATATACTGGGATGTGTACTTATGTGGTGAGAGCGAGAGTGTTATGAATATCAGTCAGGTGGTGCGAGGTATATAGATAAGAGAACTTTTGCTGATAGCGAGGGCTGGACAGTATGTTCAGGCGGATGGGGAGTGAGTGTAAGAGTATGTGGTTTGGGCGATGAAGTCGTAGGTGAGTGTGGTAGAGAGGAGTTACGATGGTGTGCTGTAGGTGGGTGATGAAGTACGACGTAGGACATTGGTTGTAGTTAGGCTTGATAGGGAGAGCTATAGGATGGAATATGGAGACTGGCGACTGGTATGAGTGTGTGTGTTGTACTTAGAGTGCTGTTAGTATATTGTATGTAGCGAGCTAGCAGTGACTATACTCGCAAACACAAATTCACTGTGTAATGTATAATTTGAATTGTAGGTGCAGGCGTTCGGTGGATTCGATCGGTGTGCGGCTAAGTGTGGAGGTTATGCAGAGCGGAGTGGGGTTCAAGGACCGCGGTGATAGGTGCTTGAGGAGTTAGGACGAGATCCTCTTCTCTGCCCCTTAATGTTTTCTGTGGTGCATGATCTATGGTAATTGGTCGTTATAGAGTGTGTTGATGTGGAGGTCTGTTTGTAGTCAGATAGAGATGATAAGATCACGGTAGTGGGCGTGATGACTGTAGCAGGAGAGAGTATGTAGGGATTACAGTGACGAGAAAAGACCCAAGGAAACCAAGTTAACGATAAAAAACTATGTTTATTGTGTTTATAGAGTTGCAAGCCTCAACTCATGCAACCCGGTACCAAACGACTCATGGACCGTCCTGTACTCTGAACACAGTCATGTGATTTCCAGGAAGTGCTGCAGCAGCTGCATGCACTGATGTTTCATAGGAAAGTCCAAACAGCCTCACTGGTTCTCCATAAAGAACAAAGATTTGCTCTCTGTGGCTCCAACACAACTTAAAGACAATCAAAGGTGGACAAAGTTCTCTGTGGTTTGATGGAGGCTACAGCTAAATGCTGCCTCCTCCATAGTACAATATACATGTTTATACAGTGACGTCATTTTGAAGTCCTTTGGCTGATGATGGTCTTTAGTACGTAGCTGATGGTTGATGATGAGATGTTTGTGTTGTTCTGTGGAGCATTCAGGTGGCAGAGTGGGTGTGTGAGTTCGCTGTCCGCGCGCTTATTTATTGAGATTTAGCGGGTATAGATGTATAGACAGATTATGGGAGTATCTTTATGCTAGCGTGTGATCATAGGTGGTATGGTGAGTTAGTTCTGTTGTATTATCCAGCGTAGCTGATCGGTGTGTGGTGCGTAGATGTGTTAGCATGCTAGTGTATGGGATAAGAGGGGATGAGATCAAACAAGTAGCTCAAAGTTACTTCTCGTAATCAGTGACTTCATTTGAACCTTGAATTTAATCTTAGTTAGATTTATGAAACTCAGATTCTCAGATTAGACATACCAACTCCAAACAAAGTAGATTATCACAACCAGATAACAGAGAAATGTCTGCTTTGCTCTGATCAGTGTTGCTGTTTGTCGGTGTGTTTGGGTTTGTGTCTGCAGGTGAACTGTTAAAAACCAAACAGTGTTTGTTTCTGTTAAATAGAATCAGCCTGGTTTACAAGTTCATGTTTCTCCAATAAATCACAAATATACATTTTTTTGTTTCAAAAGTTTTTCCATCCGAAAGGTGTGGAGGTTGTTTCAGTCTGACATCGTGGTCATGCTGTCTCATTAATGTCCACAAAGATAGTTTAGAAGGTTTCTAACTATTAAAGTAATTCACTTTTAATTTTATACAAATACATTGTTTTTCTTTTCATATGTGATTATAGTCCTTAACATGGACCATAAATTCATACAAAAATGCTTTATTATGAAAGAGTAATGGTATAAAATGTATACATAATATATACAGGGTGGGCCATTTATATGGATACACCGTAATAACATGGGAATGGTTGGTGATATTAAAGTCCTGTTTGTGGCACATTAGTATATGTGAGGGGGCAAACTCCTCAAGATGGGTGGTGACCATGGTGGCCATTTAGAAGTCGGCCATCTTGGATACAACTTTGTTTTTTCAATAGGAAGAGGGCCATGTGACACATCAAACTTATTGGTAATGTCTTTGCAGTCTATCTGGGTCAGATATAAACCAAGTTTAGGTGGAGTTTATTTTCGTTATGCTGACTTTTTACAGTCAGTTACATTAACTTATAATAGCATTAACATTGAAAGGGGGGCACAAAGAAATACTTTTCTTTCTTATTCTCATTTAAAATGTCTCGCTTTTAACAAATAGTTATCTGAATCTTACAACAAACGTTTTCATCTGATGTACTAATGTATAGAAATCCATTATTGTACATAGTATTTTTTTTAGGGTCCCATCATAATTTCTTCAGACGTAGCTAAGTACTGTTTATGATGCCAGTATTTTCCCACATTTTCTAGATACGTACCACTACTGTGTGTAAAATGCCATCAAAAAGTCAATTAAGTTTTATTCTTTCTCACCTGTCTTTCTGTCTCCTTTCACTTTTTAAAGTTTGCCATGTTAGAAAAAATATTGTGCCATGCCATGCTGTTTATTGATGTGGCAAATGAATGGTTTATGAAAATATATGTAAATCTGTCATCAGTAATCTGTAATGATCATGTCTCCCCTCTAGTCTTCTCTGTCTTAATTTCAGGTTTTCACCATGTGTTGTAGATAGTTCAGGAGGTTAACTCGACCAAGCAGTCTACTTTCAGGTACTGTTTAGAATACCAGAATAGGGAGGATGGTGTAGGTTTAAGTTTATTAGATTGATGCATATACACCAACAAGACAGTGTACATCACTGTGACAACAGCGTTTGTTTTCATTCAAAGGCTTTATGGTTTTTCCTTTAATACCTGGTGGGCCGGTCTCTAGTCAAAATGCCCGGGCCGATTTTTTGTCCCAGTCCAGCCCTGATCTCAGCTGCAGTCAGTCCAGATAGATCACATAAAATCAAAAATATCACTCAAATAAGCCTCAGACTGTTTAACTTCATCAGACTTGAAGATGAAACAGATTTGTGACTGTTCCTGTAACAAGAAACAAGAAGACGGGGAGTGAAGAGTTGTTTTTAATCTGCTCTTAATCAGCTCCTTTAGTCAGAGACTGAAACACCCTCACTGCAGATCATTCATCCCAACAGCAGTTAGACTCTATAACTCCTCAATCCCGATTTCACAAGTCACTGGACATCCACGGTCACCACTTCCTGCATAATG
>NW_024586499.1:0-4586 GCF_018398535.1 Haplochromis burtoni
ATATATTTAGTTTTGCATTTTATATGGAAGTTGTATTTTGATTTGAAAAACAAATATTTCATATAAAGCTTTAAGTGTTGATGACTTTAATTACAGATAAAATAACTTACTCAGTAACTTATTGTTTAAATTGTAAAAGAGAGAAAACGGCTTCAGAGCTCTAAGTGTCGCTATATTAAAGGTTCAACATTTAGCTTGGAGACACTTTGAAATATTTCAAAACATCAACAGAATATAAAGAAAACATCTCTGATGTCATGTTCAACACATCTATATATGAACTGAAGTTAGCATCCAGCTAATGTCAGCCTGTACGCTCATGTAATACCACTTTGTACCACAAGAGGCTGCAGTGAGTCAGCATCTAGTCTGCACTGAGCTCACATTTGTATAGTTGTTGTTGCACTGCAGCATTAGGTCAGACCAGAAGTGTGTTGTTCTTTTACAACAAACAGCAACAATCAGAAAGTGTGTTTGGATTGACAACAACTGTGATGATACATTATAACCTGTTATTAAAGTTCTGCCCCTGCTTTGATCAAATGTGGGTTACTGCTGGTTAGTTAGTGTGACTTCATACAAACCTGTGTGTTACACCAGTGGAAGAAGCTTTTCCTTCATCAGTCTTCTTGTTTCTTACTATAGGGCTGAACAGCTACACTAACACTCTCTGGCTCTATGCTGCCCCCCTGTGGTGACAGTTGTAGTCAGTGTTGGTATGAAATGTTTGAAAGCTTCAGCACCACAGACAGCTGCAGGCAGCTCCACCCTCTCTGTACCATGTCTGCAACCTGTAACTTCAGTGTGTTGATTTAAATATTGAAATAAATAAACAGAAATAAAAAGGTTAAATAGTGTAAAATATGTAAATGTACAAAGAAAATGTACAAAATGTAGTGGTCCATGAATAACTACAACTTTAAATAATTATTATCATAGCGAGGTTTGGCCTGATGGCGGCAGTAATGGAAACATTAGAGTACCACCATCATCAGTTTAAATTTACCACACAGCAGTGAAAGTATCTTATTGTATAATCACTGACTGACTGACAGACAGTCTAATTCAATGTTTGACAGAACAAGTCTTAACGTTAATAAAGACGACATCTTAACTTAAAAACGGTTTTTATGTGAAGAAGAAGAACAAAAGACTGGAACTGTCAAAGTGACATTTCCTGTTAAGCACAAACAGTTCATCTGCTGACTGTTTGTGTTTGTGCAGGTTTGTATATCTGAGGCTGGATTTTATTTGAAAGCGCCTTTCAGAACACTCAAGGACACTGTACACAGCAGAATAATAAAAGCAACATAAAAGCATAATACGGGCAGCAGAGTTCTGGACACATTGGAGCTTGTGCATGGATTTTTGAGTGAGACCGAAAAGAAGTGAAAGAGACGATTAATATTGTGCAGTTGAAAATATGCAGACCGAGTAACATTATTAATGTGTGAATTGAAAGATAGAGTACTGTCGAGGATGATGCCCAGACTTTTCACAGAGGAAGAAATGAAGTTATTGATCGTAATAGAGAAACTGCTGGTTCTGGATAATGTTGATTTAGAGTCGACCAAGAGGAGCTCAGATTTGTTACTGTTGAGTTTAAGAAAATTAGTGTCACGACCGAGGCCGTCTCAAAAGGAAAAGGACTCAATTGCTGGGTGCCGAACAGCACGCAAGTAGTTTCAGTGACAACACAACTGGAATTTTCAGTTTCACAAATGCAAAATACAACAACTAAACCTAAGTGGTTTATGTAGCCCGAGCTAAGTGAGCAATCTGGTCATTCGTCAGTGGAAAACAGCTGCTCCGAGGTTTAGACTGGAGGGAGAGTCAACCTGGGTCCGGGGAAAGGGTCAGAGTCACTGAAAATAGAGTATAGACGTTCAGGTAGGGTTCGGGAGGAATATGGGAAAGCTGTGAGTTCTGAATCTTCCCGAGTACTGCTTACTGGCTGCGCGTGGTCTGTAGAGGCGTGGAGGGGTGAGTGGTCCAGGTGTGTGGTCCGAAATTCCTGGCGTTGAGGCAGGGAGGCAGGCAGGTGAATGGGGTGAACAACCCGTGGGACTGGCAGGTGGTCCAGCGTCCGGATGGGAGCACTTCGGCAGAGATTTGCGTCTGGCAGCTTGGTGTGTGGCTACGAAAGAACGACACACAATGAGATAGGGTAGTTTTCCAGGTGTGTACAAAAGCACAGTGGTGGCCTGCACTAACAAGGGTTAGCTGAGAATCTGGCGAAGAGAGGTTGAGTGCGCTGGCCTTATGAGTCTCCGGCTAAATCACCCACAGGTGCGAGCAATCAGCAGAACACCGAGGCCCCTCCCAGGGTTGGAGATGCCGGCTCGGAGGGAGAAACACTAGCACACACCCGGACCATGACAATTAGAAGAGAGCCATGAATTTAGTTCAGCTAAGCAGAGGGTGAGGGAGGATGGGGGGAGAGCAGAGTAGGGTTTAGTGGACAGATAAAGCTGGGAGTCATCAGCATAACAGTGAAACTGAATATTATATTTATGGAAAATGTGTCCAAGCAGAAGAAGGTAGATAATGAAAAGAAGGGGCTCAGGACAGATCCCTGGGACACGGCAGTGGTCAGAGGAAAAGGCTGAGAAGTGAAGGATTTGAGTTGAATAAACTGAGTGTGATCAGACAGGTATGATTTAAACCAGGCTAGTGGAGTATGGGAGAGACCGATGGAGGCTAGCCTACTGAGGAGAACAGAGTGAGAAATAGTGTTGAAAGCAGCGCTCAGATCGAGGAGAATAAGAATGGAAAGTAAACCGGAGTCAGCTGCCATAAGAAGATCATTGGTTATTTTTATAAGCGCTGTTTCTGTGCTGTGGAAGGGACGAAAACCAGACTGGAACTGTTCATACAGATTATTAGTAGTTAAATGTGAGTGGAGTTGTGCGGCAACTATCTTCTCAAGAATATTTGAAAGGAATGGTAGATTGGAAATAGGACGGAAATGATCAAAATTATCGGGATCTAGACCAGTTTTTTTTTTCCAATATTGGGGTGATGGCAGCAATTTTGAGGGAAGCAGGAACAGTTCCAGTAGTTAATGAAGAATAGACAATAGCAGATATGAGGGGAAGAAAAGAGGGCAGACAGGCCTTGACCAAAACTGTAGGAATGGGGTGTCGCTGACAAGTAGAAGGTTTTAACTTACAGATGAGATCTGAAATATCAGTAACGGAGGGGAGATGGAAAGCAGAAAAACAGTGTGATGGGAGCGGAATCACAAAGGAAGAGCTACAGGGAACATTGGAAGCCAGTGTTAAGGGTGATCCATCCCCGTCCAACCCCAAGCAGCACGTCATACACTTACAGTTTTTCTTGATTGCTAAAACACATTTCTTGAAACTACGCCTCATATCCTCACAACAGTAAACACAAATCCATAACATCTCACTCAATGTCCCAAACATCCTATTTCCAGGTCAAAATGAAGCTCTACACCCAAAACTATTCACTCCTGCTGAAAAACCAAACTTTGCCCTCAGACATCAAACACAAGCCCTCAAAAACACACACACTACAACAGAGTTTTGCACACTGGTACAATTAATTCAAAACAATAGTTCCAAAACAAATGGGTTGCTTATGGTTCTCCCCTTCAAAACCCTTGTCACATGATAAACACAAAAGACGCAACCAATGTATGTACAGTGGCACATTGTCATTCATGTACTATACAGTACAACACACACCAGAAACATTATCCCACCTCAGCATCTTGTCTTTGGTCTGGGTCAGGCCAGAGAATCTCATCCACATCACAGGCTATATTGGCCCCAGCCAGGCAGCGGGGGTAAAATCCTCTTGCATGCCTGATCCACCCCTGGCATGCATCTACTGATATGTCTAGGCAGGCCTCTTCCATGGCCTGAAGGAGGTGAACACGGACATAAGGTTCTCGGTCATACACTTTCCACCGCCATGCCGAAAATAACTCCTCTATCGGGTTTAGAAAGGGAGAGTATGCAGGCAGAAAGATATTAGAAAACCTTGGGTTATTGGTAAACCAGTCACGAACCAGAGCAGCGCGATGGAAGCTGACGTTATCCCACACAACAACGTAGTGAGGCTGCTCTGGCTGTGCTGGTTCCCTGTAGTCCAGCTGGAACATATGTTGTCTTAAACCATCAAGAAAAGCAAGGAGAAGCATAGTGTTATAGGGTCCTAGTACGGCATGGCGGTGGAGTACCCCTCGTTGGCTGATGGCTGCGCACATAGTGACATTCCCCCCACGCTGACCAGGGACATTTACAATAGCCCGATGGCCAATTATGTTCCTCCCCCTTTTCCTTCTTTTGGTCAGGTTAAAACCTGCCTCATCCACAAAGATTATTTCATGGGGAACAGGCCGTCCTTCAATCTCAAAGATTCTCTGCAAAACACATAACACAGTAGAGTCAATCGGTACCCTGAACCACAGTTCAAGAGTGCTGAAATGGCAGCATAAACTGCCATGCTGTGATGGTACACAATACTTTATACAGTATCAAAACTCATACCTGAACATATTCCACACGTTGGTTTTTCACTCTGTCAGAGTTTCGTTCGAAAGGGACTCGGTATGC
>NW_024586500.1:0-4585 GCF_018398535.1 Haplochromis burtoni
ACCATCTTCATCCTCACCACAGCCTGCACCTCTCCTGTTAACTCTCCCGATACTTCTGCATGTCCGTGTACTGGGACAGCATCGCCTCCTCTTTCCTCCTCCTCCTCCTCCTCCTCCATCGTTGCCATGATAGCTGGTCTGGTTTCTGTGATTCTTCTGGTTCTAGTTCTGCTTGGAGCTCTGCTCCTCTATAGGAAATTAAAAGGTATAAAGTCTTTTCGATTTAACAGTTTGCAGTTAGATCAGTGACAATAACAATAATAATAATAATAAAAATAAAAATGATGTGACAGCTGTTTCTCCTCTACCATCATGATCAGTGCCCGGGTCTATAAAGGGGTTCACTCTGTTAACTTGTTAGAGTTTAAACCAGTGCAGGACCAGAGTACTGTTTAGTTTACTTGCTCTTGTACTTTAAGAATTAAGTAATTATTTAATTAATCTTTAGCTGAGTGTTAATGTCCACTCTGGGCTCTACAATATATTTTGCATTAGAGTTTAAACAAGTAAGACCTGTGTGGTTTCATCTGCTTCTGACATACTTTATAATGTGAAAGTTTATGAGCTCTCATCTCTGTCAACAGGAAGCAGCCCATGTGTAAACTTCATATCCTGTGGTCTACATACCTTATATGTACCTGTGTCTGTGACAGGATGTGGTGTTTATGCTGCTACTCTTTGTCTTTGATGCTTGGTCAGCTCAGCATGAAAGCATTAAATTAAACATAACCTCATCCAACCATCATATTTTACAGGCATGTGTTACTGACTGACCTCCCAATAAAAAATAATCATTTTCATCATCATCATCATAATTAACAGGATGAAACCTTGAGCAGAACCTGGAGCCCAGATCTGCTGTATAACTGCAGTATAACTAAGGAAGGATTAGAAGTGCTCTAATAAGGTGATATGGTACTATAAGGTCACGAAGATAAGAAGGACTTCAAACGAACAGTTTATTCACTAGAATATGTTTTTGTTTCCTGCTTCGTTTATCAGGAAGGAGTGACTCATCTCCTCTTTCAGATGTCACCTATGCTGATGTCTCCTTCACACAGGACAGGTATGTGTCACCAAAACAACACACACACACACCATCCTTTATAGTTTCAGTCAACACACAACTTCTCACAGCGTGTGGTGATTCAGTGTTCACCTTCACATCTACCTGATATTATTCCCTTATATTTCTGTCCCCAGGGTGTGCTCAGGTCAGTTATAGTCAGGGGGTCTTTAAAAAAAAGAAGAAATCTGATGGGTTGACAGGTAACCTTGACAGCAACTCCTGAAATCAAACGTCATCAGCAAACTCAAAATAATCACCTCAACCTGACATTACATGTTCTGTTTGAGCTTGTAGGGGGAGCTAGAGATCTTCTGTGCTCACTGACATTAAACACAAAATGTTAGTTCTGCTGGATCAGTTCAATTTATTTTATTTTAGCTGTGAACTGTAACCGCCTGAGCTTACAGGTGTAAGGGCAAGTGGAAATGTGGTCCCAGATCTTAAATTGCACAAAGTCAGTGCAAATCCAAAAAAGGAAGCAGGAAGCGAGGGCGACCCAAAAGTTGGACATCTCAAAGGATGAGGAGAGGAAGATCAGAGATGCACAGCTCCCACCGCCAATCAGGATCTCGCCTGGACAACAACATATGACAACTCCATCACCCCCAACCGGGTGGACCTGAGTCTGGTTCTGCTTAAGAGCTCTTCCTGTTAAATGGGAGTTTTTCCTTCCCACTGTCACCAAAGCACTTGCTGATAGCGGGTCATAAGATTCTCTGTATGTAATATTGTAGGTTCTACCTTACCTCAAGGTGACTGTTGTTGTGATTTGGTGCTGTATAAATTAAACTGCATTGAACAGGAGAGGATCAGGGTTCCTGAGTGCACAGGAACACTCAGCTGATCTGTGTGTCACGTGTGTTTTACAGCACCGGCCTCCAAACGTTTGGTACCAGGCCACGAGAGTTGAGGCTCGGGTGGGAAATTTATGGTTTTCAGGGCCTTTATCGTTACATTTTTAAATGTTTTTATCATTAACTCGGTTTCCCTGGGTCCGCGTGTTATGAATAAGTCCTCTTTTTTTGTTAGTGGTACTGGTTTTATTTTGTTGTATTTATCCACAACACCTAAAGGCCGGTCCGTGAAAATATTGTCGGACATATACGAAAAAGGTTGGGCAGCACAGAACAACAGTTTTGAGGTGTTTCACACAGAATGACCAAAGCCACTCTGTAAATGAATGAATGCATGAATTAATAATTTTAAACATTAAAATGTTTGCAGTGATTTCCACTGATTTAGACTGGTGAACTGGCCAGGTGGTATCATCGTATAAGGGTGGTGGCTGACAACAGTTTTTGTTTGCTGGATCATTTTAGTTCAGCTTTCCTTTTGTTATATTTCTTTAAGAGTTCAAAATGTGTTAATTACATAAATAAAATGTAATTTTCTCTGTAGCACTTCATGGATTTCATAAGCAACACACCTTAGTTGTTCACACAAAGCATAAAGGTAAAAAACAATATATACAGTGTTATCTTCATTTTAGATGTCAAAAAGTATTTGCGGCTCCCAGTGTTTTCTTTTGCGTGGAAACCGGGTCCAAATGGCTCTTTGGGTGTTAAAGGTTGCAGACCCCTGGCACTACACTTAGTTCACAGATTCGCTTTGTCAAGGGTTTATTTCTGGGATTTCACACAACCCAGGATTCAAATCATGAATACATAATGGGCTTGGATTTACAGCATTATGAATGAAATGTGCTCTATTGGAAGCAGCTGCCCCCCTCCCCTTTCGACGGGTTGTGTGTGAGACTTTAAATCATCAAACTGTAAATTATAAATTTTAAATTGTTATTGATCCCTTTACCAGTCCTAAAGTGTATATTTATTTTCTTACTCTTCTTATATTTATTGTTTGTTTACTTGCACTGCTGTAACTGGAGCCTCGTCGTCTCGTCTCTCTATATACTGGACTGTATGTAGCGGAGATGACAATAAAGTTTACTTTGACTTCAGCAGCGAGCAGGCGCACCGAGGGCTCTCGCGCTCACTTTTCGTGTATAGAATTTCGAAAAAACATCGGTGCAAATTATAAGTCTGTATCATAATGTCTGGTGTTTTCGTGTTTGTTTTTTATTTTGCGAGTGATTATTAGATGCTGCTCCAGCCAGCCAGAGACTCCCCCGCCGCCCGCCCTCTCCTCCCTGTGCCGCAAGCAGCAGGCGCACCTCGCAAACGGAGGGCGCCCTTACTCCCAGCAAATGGGCGATAGAAAACCGATCGGTGCCTGTACCATTCCCAATATGCGCTGGCTGATGTCGGGGCAGCATGAGTACGAGCATTTTTTTTTTATGCCCGTGATGCCGCCCCCCACCACGATGCCGCCCCGGGCAACCGCCCGTATCAAAACCCGCTACTGACAGAGCTTTACAAACTACAAACTCTTTACATTACAATTGTGATACACAATGTAACTGTAATGTAATTTACAATGTAATTGTAAAATACAATGTAACAATTGTAAACTACGACACAGAGCGATTTCAAAAAAGAACGATAGAGAGAATAAAAATAGAGTTTTTACTGAGCTCCTGCTGTCACTGACTGCAGCACTTTCCCCTCTGATGGAATAAGGAAGTCTCTGAATACGTCTCTATGAGCTTTTTCTTTGAAGGTTGAAACCGAAAGTAAAACTTTCTTGTTACAGCTGGAAAGTTAGAGCCGTGTGAGTTTTTGGGTGTCGCGTGGAGCAGAGTTGGTTATCGTCTCTGCCACAGGAGGATGAAGAGCCTCGTGTCCTTCCTGCTGCTCGTGCACGGTAAGAACTTTGAACCCGTGTATAGTTGGGCTGCCGTCAGCCACAGGGGGATGTTTTCAGTATTTACCGGTCTCTGCTTCAACTCAGTGAATAACAGATTGCTGGATGAGCCACACTCAGTCACAGCTTAGTCTGTTACTCTCCAGGTTTTACAAGTAGTTTTGTATTTTACAAATGAAGCTTTGTCTCCGACTGAATGCGGAGTTTATTTTAACTCTTATATGTTAACCCAGTTTTTTTTTTTTACTTTTAAGAGCATGATTAGGATGTTTCACAACATTTTCACAGTAAAGCAAGCGGTTGGCTGATCTCGGGGCACCTGTAGGAACTTTTATTAATGTCTTTCAAACAGAAGCAACACAAATGGTTGACATTTGTGTTGCTTCTGCTTCTTCTCAGCTTTACGTCATTAATACACCATAATCCCTGAGCTCTGACTAGGGATGCTCCCACACAATCTGCAGTGATCAAACGTTTGCATTTCACTGATTTTACTGTCAAAGTAGGGGATGATGCTGGCTCTGACCTGTTTACCTCCGGAGCTTCTGCCCCTTGATCCATCCCTCGCCAACCCACCTTTGTGTTGTGCTTTCTAGTGGACTGAACAAGGGATTTGAACCTGACTGTAATATGTAGTGTTCTAGGTCTTTCAACAAATGACTCTTATATTCATTTATGATATATAGATTCTAGATTCTCACAACAATGTCATTTACAGCAATTTGAGCATACAGGCTAATAGACTTTATCTCCTCG
>NW_024586501.1:0-4579 GCF_018398535.1 Haplochromis burtoni
CCAGGCTCTGGGATGGGGTGGCCATCTGCCTCGGCCAGTTGGTGATGAGGGAAGGAAGTTGGGAAGAGAAGAGTACGGTAGTTATTTTTTAACCACTCTGGTTTTAAAATTAAATTTAGATTGCCCAATGTAAATGCATATTTTAAGCCAGTTTCAGAGCTTTGTCACGTAATCACATGCACGTTTCAGTTCAATTTTAGCGTGCACATGAGAAAGCCCTAAGGATGATATTTTGGCTCCTCAGTTTGGCATGTGTTTTGAAGGTTTTGACGATTGCTTCGTCAGCCACTGGGTTGTTTGACTTCATTAAGAAGACTAGAGAAGGCCACCTGTCATGGAGTTCGTTGTACACCGTCAGGCTGAGCTGTTCAATGTTCTCTAAGGACATTTTGTAGGTTTTGGACAAGATTTTGTCCCAGACCTTATGGGAAAGCCTCTGTATAATGAAATCTGATGTTCCTGGATGCTATGTCGCTGTCTCATTTTCTTGGCTCATGGCGTGCATTACCAGATCTTTAGTGAAATTTTTCACCACTTCTTTGTACTCTTCCCTGTTTTTAGAGACACTGAGTACTCGTCTTGGTAAAGCCAAAAGGTGTTTGGTGAAGGTTGGGACTGTGATATTATCAAGTTGTTCCCTCAGATAAAAAATCAGATACTTTTCCTTGCAGTTGTGTGTTTGGCACAGATCCTTGAGAATGGCCTTGTCTATCTTTTTCAGCCATTTTGTGGATATGTCCAAATGTTTCAGCTCAATTTCAGGCCAGATTCTCTCAATCAGGCGATCGCTGATGCAGTCAGGAGTCAGGCGCTCTGTGAAGAGCTTGTATTTAGAAGAGACTTTTTCTATGGCCTGTGAAACCACCAACTGAATAACTCTGTGGACACACAACTTCTCCCCCATGTTCTGTGTTTTCGTGTCGACTCCGCCCTTCTCAGCGCTCTGATTCACCTCCTGTATTTCTAATGAGGAGGACTCTGGGGTTGCCGTGTCTTCTATCTCCGTCTTAGCCTCCGCTAATTCTTTTCTCTGCGTGTCCAGTTTGTTCTGCATTTCTTTTGTGTCCTTCACCAGTTTCTGATCTTCCAGGACTTTCTCTTTTTCTTCCTCCAGATTTTCTGTCTGTGTTTTCTGATTCCACTGAGTTTCTTTCAGAGGGGCCTCGTGTTTCTGAAGCTTTGCGAGCTCGGCAGACAGACCGTCCTTCTCCTGTTTCAGGATCAGGATTTCACTGTCCCTCTGCCTAAGCTGCTCTTTCAGACGGTTCATCTCAAGGTCAAAGATGCTGGTCTTTTCCTGATCTGAACAAGTCTGTTCCTCTTTTTCTTCTCCAGCTTGGATCCCATATTGTTCCAGCTTGGTACGCATCAGTGAAATTTGGGCCAACAGCTGTTTGACTTGCTGTCTGGCTGTCTTTGAATCCTCTTTTAAAAGTGGATTTTCCGACAGAGTGTTTCGAAAGGCTTTCCTAAACTGAGTAAGTTTGTCCAGAACACTTTTTGGCAGAGTGCACCTAATTTTTTCTTCCTTGCCTTTCTGAAGCTGTGCAAGCTCAGCAGACAGACTGTCCTTGTCCTGTTTGAGGATCAGGATTTCGCTGTCCCTCTGCCTAAGCTGCTCTTCCAGACGGTTCATCTCAAGGTCAAAGATGCTGGTCTTTTCCTGATCTGAACAAGCCTGAGCCCCTTTTTTGTTAGTGGTGCTCCTCATTTGCACTTTGCGTGACACTGACTCATCAGTGAGTTCTCCAGCTTGGATCTCATATTGGTCCAGCTTGGCACGCATCAGTGAAATTTGGCCGCCCATAAAGAACAGGCTGTCAGATTTTCTGACGTCATGGCCCCGTTCTCTTGGCTTTCATGTTTGAAACAGGCTCCGCCCTCCACAACGTTCCATATTGGCTCATTGAAAATAGATCCCGCCCACAAAGAACAGGCTGCCAGAGTTGTTGAGTATAAAGTCAGCTGGGTCATGTTTATTACATTGAATAAACAAGTTTTTGTTATTATATATAAAATTAAAAAGTTAGAAATTTATTTGAAAGCAAAATTTGTGTAATTTGCTATGCATTGTTAAAATTATATTATACATGTATGATTCCATGCTACATCGATATAAATCGCTTACATTTTAATCTTTCCTTTCTTCATCACCTTATTTTAGTTATCGGGACACTTTAAAACATTAGCTTGACGCCTACATTAGCAGCTTTCGCCTGCATCAAAAGCTTTTCTGCCTTTTCAATCTGTGTTTTCAGAAAACAATAATCCGTATTATTTATATTCCCCATAAAGACTACTCCGAGCCTTCATCCAATCAATGCTAATGTTTCACAAATCTTCCTATCCTCTGCCTCATATATCATTTAACTAGCGTTTCTTCTGTGCACCGGACTCAACAATGTTAAGGTGTAATAGTAATTCTATTATGTGCTTCAATAGTGGTGCTCGCTCTGTTTTGTCTCGACTCA
Organism: Haplochromis burtoni; assembly: GCF_018398535.1. Lineage (NCBI taxonomy): Eukaryota > Metazoa > Chordata > Actinopteri > Cichliformes > Cichlidae > Haplochromis > Haplochromis burtoni. The sequence continues at coordinate 2,472 of NW_024586501.1, forward strand.
TATATGTTAATGCCGTTTACGCGACAGATGAGATACGTGATTTTGCAAAAATCCAAGACCCCGCACAGAGCTGTGCCTTGATACTAATTAGTTCAGGTTTTTCGAGCAACAAGTTTACTTCTAACTGCGGCACATTTTTAAACAAATGAAAAAATTTACATCTTCATTTTCTTTGTTGAAATAAGCCTGCATAAGCGCTCTCTTATTGTGTTTATAGTCTTATAAAGAAGAGAACTGCAAATTTTTAAATCAACCTTAAAACCAACCACACCGATAAAGGCTATTTGCTGTTTTAATAACGTTTAATTGCCACTGTATGAGCTTATCTTGTGTTGCATCCTTAAGAGAGAGACCTGCAGCTGCCTCCTTCCTTTGGCTCCTTGTTTGTCTTTATCTGAGCATCACTTTTGCCTCCACTATGACGCCCCTCGTAGCAACATTTAACTTTCAAGGCAGATAAAAAAAAAGTCTCAGTTTTGAGTGTAATCAGCTCTTAGTTATTCTGACCTCACCATAGCGCCATCTGTTCAACACGACGTCTGTGTGCAGACTCATGACCAAGGAATTAATTGTGGATTTTAGGAATACCGGGAAACCCTTGACCCCTTTGACACTCAAGGGGGTCAACGTGGACATTGTGGAGGACTGTAAATATCTCGGCGTACACATAAACAATAAATTTGACTCGGTCAAAAACACCACTGCACTTTACAGGAAGGGCCAGTGTCGTCTCTATTTTCTGAGGCGGGTGAGGTCCTTCATCTGTCGGAAAATGCTCAGAAATTTCTATGAGTCTGTTGTGGCCAGAGCTATCCTCTATGCTGTTGCATGCTGGGGCAGCAGGTTGAGCATTGCTGATGCCAACAGACTCAATAAACTGATCCACAAGGCCAGTAATGTTGTGGGTATGGAGCTTGACTCTCTTAAGGTGTCAGAGAGGTGAATGTTGTCCAAGATAAAGACAATGTTGGACAATACCTCCCACCCACTCCATGACATGCTGGCTAGCCACAGGAGCACGTTCAGTGAGAGACTGACATTACCAAAAAGCGCCACTGAACGACACAGGAAATCAATCCTGCCTGTGGCCATCTCCCTGTACAACTCCTCCATCTAACACACTGTAAACACTGCAATAGTTACATCCTTTTGCACATGCTCCTTCCTGCTTGGTAATGTTGCTGTCTATTTTCTGGATATATTTATTATTTGCTGATTTGTATATATTGTGCTATTCCTTATATTGACATATTGTATTGCTAATAATCTATTCTCTTTTTGTTTTTGTTTCTGTTTTTCTCATTGTCACTATACGAGAGCAACTGTAATCCACATAATTTCCCTAGGGATCAATAAAATATTCTGATTGATTCTGATGTCACAGGTATTAAAACACACGAGAGAGATGCTGGTTCAACACAGCCATAAATATGTTAAAAATGAAGATGTGTTCAGGTACCAGATTTAGTGCTATATGAGGTATTTTAATCAAAAAGGCTGCGAGACAGTGTTTGGATCCACGTTTTTCTATGTTGTCTGCAAATATCAAAAGTGAGGCTCAGTGTTTGTTGTTAAACTTTAACCTTACCTATTCCCTGCAATAAAGAAAACACATTTGTTGCAAAGTTCAGTTTGTTATAACAGTAAGAATAAGCTTACCTAGTTACACCTACAGTGAGTTTTGTAAATCATGCCTCTGACATATGCGCTCCATACAATAATAATTAAAAAAACTGAAACTAATAAAAAAAAAAACTAAACAAACTGAAACAATTTTAAACAATAAAAACTAAACTGATATGAGCAAACACAGACTGGAAACTAACTGAAGGAAACTAACTGAAACTAAAATCAATGAAGTAAAATAACTTTGCAACAATTAAAACAGGTCTCTCACAAATAATCAGTCGTCATGTAAACAATCCTGAGGAGTAATATAAATCGTGTCTGAGATTATTAAGTAACGACAGAATGGTGCAGCATGATAACCGTTAAAAAACAAGCAAACCAAAAGTTCAAATAAGACTCTTTGGTTTTATATGTATAATATAAACTGTACATGTCATGGTCCGCGGCCCGGCGTCCGAGCTGATGGGATGCCCACGCCC
>NW_024586502.1:0-4575 GCF_018398535.1 Haplochromis burtoni
AAGCGCCTTGAGGCGACTTTTGTTGTGATTTGGCGCTATATAAATAAAATTGAATTGAATTGAATTGGAAGCGGCCGTCATCCAGGCGCAGCTCCACGAGCAAATGGTGAAACTCACCAAACTGCTCACGCCTCTGGAGGACCTGATGGACCTAGGTACAGTGAGGACGTCCTTAACACCGCTGCTCTGCTCTCCACAGTACATAGAGGAGGGAGACTCTCTCTTCAAACGCTAGCTCGACAGCTGCCGTCTTGCAAAGATACTGTCTGGCACAACTTCCTCCCACATTTCCGGTTCACACGCGTTTAATTCGCTTTGGACACGCATCGAATTGTGAATTTGCACGTGTCAAGTTAGGGGCGTCTGGCGCGTTTTTGGTCGCATCTATTGCATTCGGTGTGAACACACCGTAAGAAAGAAACAAAACAAACAAATGACAATACTATCCCTCGCTTCCTCGCCCAGAAACAGGAGAAAACAGTTCAAAGCAAAAAGGCGGCTCACCCCTTCAGCTTCAGCCTATGCACGCGTAAGCACTGGACTCATATACACACGTTTGGTGGCTCTCAAGGAGCACGCTTACACAGATACAAAATTACACCAAGAATTTGGAAGCCAGGGCCAGGTCTGAGTCTGCTGTCAAATCGGTTCACTCTCGCTCACTTCTCTCTCCCTGAAGCTGTCAGAGCGGCTTTTTGAAACCAGTCACACGATCCATGGTCCAATCAGCAGCCCACTGCTCTTTATTAGAGGAAGGACGTGCAGAGATTCTTAAAACACAGTAAAGAAACACAACACAGCAGCTAACACAGATTTCCTATGGCCACGAGGTGTAACACAGACACATAGGACTAAAAAAAGGGAAATGAGAGGAAAAGGGGAAAAGAAAGGAGCCACTAAGGCTGTGTTGCAGAAAGGTCTAAAGCCTTGATTACTCTGCAACCATCAGAGTGTGACTGTGTGGGTAAAGACTGAAGTGCTTTGAGTAAGTAGTTATAAGCCCTGTGTACATTACAGTCCATTTTTCAGCACTGTCAAAGGCTGAGCATGTATCCAATCAAAACCATGCACCATGACCAGTAAAGACAGTAAAAATCCTGACTATGACAGTTCAGGAGTTTCTGAGAAGACAGAGACCTCTCCTCAGATCTCCCTGTCAACTGATAGAGGTAATTAGCTTTAAGTACTAACAAGTGCTATTTTTTATGGGCATGATGCAATATGTATTAGGCAAGGAGTTGCAGAAAAGCACAGTTAAAACCTGGATCTGCTATTCAAAACTCTGAAACACTGTCACTGCTTGTGGAGAGAATTTTGTCTTAGGATAGTAAAATGTTCACAATTCCAGTGCACAGAGAAATGAGCTGATAAGCTGGTGATTTTTTGCAGCTTAGTTCCCTGATAACAGTTGCATGTATTGCTTCAGAGCTGTGTCATCTGCTTCTTTACCTGACAAACACAGAGATAGTTACAATCTGCATTGCACGCTACATATTGTCATCTGTGAGGTGGCTCACTGAAATAAAATAAAGAAACACTGAGAGATTTTAGAAGGTTCACTAAAGATGCTGATCCACAAGAGGACTAAATTCAAGCACACGTCATTAGGAGAGGCAAGGAGATGGCATGTGTGTTCTTTATGTGAGCGTGAGGACATTTGTATATGTGTCAGCTGCTGCTATGTTATCAGCTCTTTCACTGTGGTGGCTTCTGGTGGATGCTACTTGCTTGTTGCTGCTTTGTAGTCACTTTGGCATTGTGTAATTGAAAATCCATGTGTGGGTTTAAGAGATTTGGTGTCAGATTAATGATCAGTGAAATATGGAGAATTAATCACCATGTAGGTAAAAATGTTTGTTCTAGCAGCAGAGGCATTGATGGTCATAGAAGAGGTGTTAAACTGCACAGAAACATGGAAGAAGACAGTTAAAAAAATGCAATCTTTCTGTTGCTCTCTGACGATGTGGGTCAAATAGCTTCCTCTGAAGAACCAACAGCATTGCTGAGGATATACAGCAGTATATCCTCACGGCTGCTTCAAGTAAAAGGATATTCTCTGCTTTTGGAATACAGAATGAGACGTTTAGCTTAACTGAAGTTCTGGTGTAAATTAGGGCAGAGTGGACACACACGAGGAACAGAGCTGAATAGAATCTAGCTGACGGGACAGGGGAAGTAAAAGTGAGAATCAAACACATGAGATTGAGGGACTTTCAAAAAACAGGAAGTAACACACGCACTAAGACAGACTAAGAAATGTGAACTTAAAAAGAGAGCAGAGATGATCAAACATCAGGCTAGACTGACTAGGGAGACAAAAGGGCAAAACCCAGAGATATGGGAAATCAGACAGTCATGGAGACAAAACACAGTGAGACCAGATAGACACAAACACATGAGACAAAGACGAGACTATGACAGACAGGACACAAAAAGGAAGCAAACATGAGTAAGAAAGAACCACGAACTAAAGATAATAAACTCAGAAACGCTATCGAACTACCGGTAATGACAGTCAAGAGAATGGAGAGAATGTGTCCTCAACCAAAGCTTATCTTTGTCCATTAAAGTTTAATGGCACGGCCATGACCTCATGTATCTCATCTTCTGAATATTTGTAGTGACTACTAACACATTCTAGTAAGCGAAAGGAAGAGCAATGGATAGTAATTACTGCTTTGTATTAGAAACTGTTAAGGTTCAGTATTGAGGAAGGAGAGTACAAACCACCATGGTCCAGAAGATCTTGGTCAAACGATTGATTTTAATGAATACACGCGTGGGAAGACAATTCTGTACACAGACAGCAATTGATCTTCGACTTAATCAAAGCATACACAGATTTTTATAGCATCCGGGCTTGATTTAACGACGCCCCTTCAACGTCACAGATACATTTTATACATAGATCAGATCAAAACCACAATGACTTTTAACATAGTTTAAAAAGAACATCGTCTTCCATCTTCATAACAGGTACTTCCTGTTACTGCCGGATGCTCTCTTGTCATCTTGACACCTCAGCAGCAGTTCTGCGACAAACTGCTCTTTTTGCAACCCCAAGCAAAACATGATTAAACTTCCACCTATAAATGATTCTCTCTAACTGAGTTTGTGTGTGTGTGTGTGTGTTAACCACAATTGCACCCTGTTTCACCTCGCCGACTAGCTCCTGACCTCTAACCAGACAGAGAGACAGAAACCACTCTCGTATATGTAATAATCGAACCTAGACTTTGCAAACTCTCTGCAACTTCCTGTCAGCCTGCTGCACTTAGTCTTTCTAAAACACACACACACTGTTTAAACCTCTGAATACAATATCAATGCTGCAAATTCTATTATCAATGCAATGGTAATAATGATGATTATTTAACAATAGCAGTAAAATAATTTCCCTGCTCCACAAAACCTAAAATATATGTAAAAATGTTTTAACTCAAACTGTACTGTGTATGTACAATTTGACAAATCACCATTGCAATGTTTTTGAAAATGCATACCTCTATAAGGGCTTTCAAATGTGTGGCCTCCTTCCCCTTCAGTGCTTATCCTTACGGGTTATAGAAGGAGTGGATGCAATAATTTAATTTTACTGTAACAACAGGTGGCCTTAGTACAAAGAGCTACGTCTGGATAACTTTACTACCACTGGGGGAGACTGAAAGAATGTAATTATGACATGAGCGACTGCATGAATTTGAACCCACTGCGGCTCCCCAACCGGCAGTCTCAATTAGTTAATGAGCTTTAGAGAAGTGTAAGTGCCTGTGATTATTTTATATGTATTTGTAGCCCCATCTATGTAATGCATAGCAGGGTGTACTGATTGTTGCTAGTTTAAAAGAAATCCTTCAACTGCCCATTCTGTTGCTTGAAATAGAATTTGAATTTTAAGTCATGTAAGTGAAATATAATCAAAAGTTGATCCCACTTTAACAAGCTAACATGTTCAAGCTGTTCCGATATGCTGATTTCAACCAGTTTGCTAAGATGTTTTGGCAGAAACATTTGGCAAATTGTTCTCTGATGTTGTTGTCTTCTCCACGTGATTGCTCAGTGAGAACAACCAGGTCAGGATTAAACATGCACTGCACGTAATTCATGTGACGAGCTTCATGACTTGATGAAGTTAATTTTAGAATGAAGAGTGAAGCTGTGACTCGGGATGTTAGATAGAAAGTACAGTATGTTTAGTTTGCATGCTTGATTTAAATATTCTCCTCCATATATTTTGTACCTTAAGAACGGAACAAAATAGGAATAGATCTTGTCACTGTGCCCTCTTTGTAAATACCCAGTTCGTACTGGCAGAACATGTAAGTAAATCTGGCCCAGGTAAATGAAATTTCACTTTCTTAACAGTCTGAACTAAATATAATCCTTCGTCTTCCTCTCCTGCCATGTCTTTTTTTTAACATCTGTCTCCATTTCTTTCCATCAACTTAGCACGTTTTCTTTTCTCTTCCTGGTATTCTGCAACTTTAGCTAAAAGCAGTTTTTTTTTTTTAAATGACATCAGAAACAGCAGTATGCGACATTACTTGATGGCAGAGCTTCAGTTCATCCTTTGTC
>NW_024586503.1:0-1187 GCF_018398535.1 Haplochromis burtoni
AAAGATATTTTAAACTGCTTTTTATCCGAAACAACAAAATAAACCTACAGTGCTGTTGAAAGACAAAGTGTTTGGTTGAGTTGATGAAACATTGTGCAGTATAAATTAAAATATGTGAAATATGTCCAACTTACTTATTACTCTCAATGGGGTGCTATTACTCCACTCTGTCCAGGAAGAGCTTCTTGTGGACCGGCAGCTGTATCCTCCACCATCAGACTCAGTAACTCTGTTGATTCTGTATTCACTGGACGTTTCATGTATGTTTGACTGGCCTTGTCTCCATTCATACGTCCACTGAGCTCCTTCACCTCCCTGAATCTCACATCTGACAGTGACTGTCTCACCGCTGTATATCTGAGTCCAGGATGGCTGCAGGGTCACAGTGGGCTTAGGAGGAGCTGTTCATAAAAAATAACATCATCAGACTTATAGAAATATGAAATGATCATTAAAGCTTTCTTGGTTTTATTGCTCTTGTTTGTGGTAATCACATTTTTTTTCATCGCAGTGTCAATTTGACTGAAAATCAACATTAAAAATGTTAATAAAAACAAACAGATTAAACCTGGTAATTTGCTGATATTTAGACTCTGGCAGCAGAGTGACTGAAAACAACCAGGTGTGCACAAATCTAAACTGTGAGACTGAACATCAACACAAAAACACACAATATCATGTAAACAACTTCAGTTTCTCAGATTTTACATTGCATAAACAATTTTTATAGTCAAATATTGACCGAAACTAGACTGGAAAAAAATTACATTCTTATTTTGCCCCAAACTCATTATGTTTAATTTGGCAAATTAAAGATAAATAAAGTAAAAAAAAAACTGCTGCTATGAGTAAACATACCAGCAGTTAGAGAAAGGCTAAAGTAGCAGAGCAGTCTCTCCTAAAATGAGGCCAAATTGTAGTCAAATCGAAACTTGCTAAATGATGCTAAAACAAAAGAACTGCATCATGACACTGAGCTGCAGTGATGAAAACTCCACATGTGCAACAACTGAGGTGAAGAAACTGGGATCGTTACATTTGTATTTCATTTTTCATCAAACCTACTGAATATGTCCAACTTACATATTACAGTTAATTCGGTGACATCACTCCACTCTGTCCAGGAGGAGCTTCTTTTGCCCCGGCAGCTGTATCCTCCACTGTCAGACTCAGTAGCTCTGCTGATT
>NW_024586503.1:3434-4574 GCF_018398535.1 Haplochromis burtoni
TATCTGAGTCCAGGATGGCTGCAGGGTCACAGTGGGCTTAGGAGGAGCTGTTCATAAAAAATAACATCATCAGACTTATAGAAATATAAAATGATAATTGAAGCTTTCCTGGTTTTATTGCTCATGTTAGTGGTAATCACATTTTTTCATCCCAGTGACAATTTGACTGAAAATCAACAAAAAAAACTTTAATAAAAACAAACAGATTAAACCTGGTAATTTACTAATATTTAGAATCTACCAGCAGAGTGACTGGAAACAACCAGGTGTGCACAAAACTAAACTGTGAGACTGAACATCAACACAATATCATGTAAACAACTTCAGTTTCTCAGATTTTACATTGCATAAATACTTTTAAAAGTCAAATATCCCACTATTTACTTATTTCTACACACATCTTCACATTTGCATATTTGTACATTTATGAACATATAATCCAGAGTTGTCAGTTGGCTGTTATCCTTCTGAATAACCTGAGATCTTAGTTTCTAAAGAGGCTCAGATCCTTTAATGTGTGGAGCAAGATGCAGGAGATTTTCTACCAGTCTGTGGTGACAAGTGTGTCTATTTTACTGTTGTCTGCTGGGGGGCACACTTCAGAGGCACCAGAGCTCCTCCGACTGATTCAACCACGCTGCCATAAAGAATAGTGATGTGCGGATCGATCCTGAAACATCGATTCCTCCGATACCAATCATTTATGTTCTAGAATCGATTCTCACATTAAAATATCGATATTTTAGCAATTTAGAGTAAATTTGTAGTTTATCATTAACAGCAACACAGTGGAAAGAAACTATAACATTCGGATTGTCTACATTCAAAGGTACTACTTCCTCTTTCGCATTTCATAGTCATGTGCGAAATACGGCTGTATAAATGTCTCGCAGCCCCTTGGCGTGCGCACTCACAACAATGGCTGAGCGTAATCGGAGTCATGTGCGGACTTACCTCCACAAACAGCTGAGACGTAGTTTGGAATACATGTGGCAAAAAAGTGCTCCAAGAGTGAGGTGTTGTGGCCATACTAGGGAGACATTCAAGAGGGCTGCTGGGGGGTAAATACATTTTGCAGTGTTTATTTATTGGATAAAATACGTTAAATGTCACCGTTATTATTGGCCGGCCCGGAAACAG
>NW_024586504.1:0-4570 GCF_018398535.1 Haplochromis burtoni
GGGCACCACAAAAAAGAAATGAAATAAATATTTAGTGTATATCAATGTGTGTGTCTCCTATATGATATATGGGGTGCCTTTGTCTGGACGTTCTTCCCATCCAGAGCTGCACAGCACAGAGGAAAGTTCCAGCGCTCCCTCTGTGATGGACCGCCAGTCTCCAGGTGAAGGCACAGCCACCCATGAAGTAGTCCACTAGACAGTCTCAGATGGCCGTCGCTACCTGGGGGGTGATCTGGCTCACCGTGGACACACTGACTCAGAAACTGAACACGATGGTCCTGAAGGAGTCCCTGGTGACAAGGAACCTGGACAAAATTGTTCAAAATTAGTATTATGTGTACTGCAGTTACAAAATACATTAGTCAAATTCCAAAAACTTTTGTGATGTCAGATTTAAATCACAAAACTTAAATCTTACATAAAACATTTTGTAATTATAAGGATAATTACAAAATGTATATTAGATAATATCTAAAACAGTTGTGTTTTATTTTAACTTTAACATATCATAATTTGATTGGTAGCAACGTTTACAACTACAGTGTGCCAATCACTCATAATTCCTAAACATGTCAATCAGGTAGGAATGAAGTAAGACATTAATAGAAATAAAGAGTTGTATGTTGACATGTAGCCCTTTCCTTGCTTAAATCATTAATATTTTTGAAAAATTAATCTGTGATAAGACATAGCTTATCAAGATAGAACCATGTAACTAAAGATGAACCAAACTGTTCACAGTTTTATCTAACTCTGTTTTAATAAATTTACCATTTTAATAAAGGCTGGTGACCCCTGTTATAGAGTCTGACAGCTGCAGGGGTTAGATACAAATATTCAACTATACCAGAATTAAACCAGGTCTAAATAAAAAGGAGTGAGTATCACTACAAAGGTTAACTCAGTGGTGCTAATGCTACAGTTTGATATCAGCAAACACCGAGCGCATACATTGATGTGACACCACAGCCATGCTATCAATGCAAACACTGATAACAGCATAAATTGAATTAAATCAGGACTTGATGAGACCTTCTGAGTATCACTAGAAATATTATAAACAGTCATCTCCGTACCACAGTTTGCTATCAGTAAACACCGACGGCATTAATTGATAGCATAGCACATCCATGTTAGCAGTCTATAAACAATAGTTTAGCATATTAGCACATGTATCAATAAAGGACTACCGTATACGGTAGTTGTTTAGTAACTACTAACCTTAGTAACTAACTAACCTCAGGCAGACGGACAGGCGCTCTGCAGGTGGGATTGAGCGCCTGTAGTTGGTGTCTAGGCGGGCGATGCTTGGACCAACGCGGGACAGCAGGTCCTCAAACTGGGCGAGGGAAAGTGAATGGAGAAGGGAGACTCTCTCTTCAAACGCTAGCTCGACAGCTGCCATCTAGCAAAGGTCTGGCACAACTTCCTCCCACATCCCTCCCACATTTCCAATGCAATTTTGAGGCGCGAGGGATTTTTCTTGGACACGCGTAGAGGTGCAAATGTGCACGCGTCAAATTAGGGGCGTTTGGGGCGTTTTGTTTGCGTCCATCGTGTTCGGTGTGAACACACCGTTATAGCTCAAGCTTATAGCCTATAAGCTAACAGCTAGCCTGGTTAATGACGCTAGAGTTCAACGCACATGCAAACAGCTCGTCTCTACTTCTTTAACTGTTAAAACAGAAGGCAATACTGCGGGTGATTTTGTTTTTCAGCAAGAGTTAGTAAAAAACATCTCTAGTATAATCAAATCTACTTGCTAAACATCAGCAGCTTGGCAGTGTATACAGCACTATAATGACCAGACCTAATTATTTTGGAAACCATACCTCTTTCCACAGGTCTCAACTTCATCAGACATCACCTAGACTCAGAGCTGGATGAGTCCAGCGCAAACAGCAGCCTAACCGACTAAGATAAATGGATCCATGGGCTCAGGAAAGCCAGAAGCAGGGGAGCTGGAGAGGTACCTTTCATGTCCATTCACTGGAGGTGTGGATCTATTGCATGGCTTTCCCCACATCAAGAAGCTGTCAATCAAAATCTGTACAGCTCTTCCTGCATCTGGAGCTTGTGAAGTGTTAGGATGCCTGGGTCGTCGACCCAGGGTTTTTGAGTTTTGATATCATTTATACTTCCTAGTTTTTGGTTTCTTTGAGTTCTGTCTTATGGCTTATGTCTCTGTCTTCTTTAGTTGCTCTGTCTCCCCTATCACCTGCATCCCCTTGTCTAGTTTGCGTCTATGTGTATCCTAAGTTCCTATATCCCCGTGTTCAGTCAGTGTTTGTGTCTGCCCTGTTCCCACGTCTCTGTTCCCTTTGTAGTGCCTGCATATGAGTCTGTGTCTTTGTTCAGTCTGTGTTATGTGTTTCCTGTTTTACTTTGAAAGTCCATGTCTGATGTTAATGTGTCTGGTTTTGCTTCCTCTTGTCTCGTTAGGCCTGATTTGCCCCAGCTGTGTTTCCCTCCTGTTACCCATTCCCTGATTGCTCCCTCTGTGTATTTAAGCCCTGTGTTTCTCTGTGTCCGTGTCGCGATCTACCGTTTATTTTGCTGTGTGTTTTGTCAATCCGCCGGTGTTAGTTTATTTTTGACCTTTTTTCCCAGTTATGTTATGTTTGAGTTCAGCATTAAAGCTGTTTTGGTTTAAGTTCTGTCTCCGGAGTCTGCACCTTGGGTCCTATTCCTGTCTGCACACAGCCACACCTAACAGTGAAGGACTTCTTAGTCATGCAGGACTCCTGTTCACTGCTAAACAGTTACAGCTTCACAGAAAGAACCTTAACCATCACTTCACTGAGTGAAGAAATGGCACATTTTTGCTAAATATGCAGAAATAAATGCACACTTATACAATTTATGGTAAAATGAGCTGCTTTGTATGTATGTTGAAGATGCCTCGTTCTAATGTTTTCTCTGAGGCTGCTGTGCCATTTGGCGCAAAAATGAATATAAAGTTTACAGCATATCTTGTCACTGGAAATTGTTTGCACTGTTTATATATTTATATTATTTACTGTAGGTATTGGTGAAAAAAGCTTTATGTTGTGAAAAACTGAAATTGGAAATTAGAATTGTTATGCCTTATTTTGTTGATGTTTATACATATATTCCTTTTGAAAATACTAAGATTTGTATATTTATTAATTTTTGTTTGTCTGATAGCATTTATTTAAAAAAATAAATTGGACATTTCAAACAGTTACTCACTACTTGAGTAGTCTTTTCACCAAGTACTTTTTTACTCTTACTTGAGTAACTTTTTTTGAGACTACTTTTCACTTTTACTTGAGTAATAATATTTTAAAGTAATGCTACTCTTACTTGAGTACAATTTTTGGATACTCAACCCACCTCTGCTGTCAGCCGAAAATAAAGAGACACCAAAATCAAGCATCTACGGAGGAAAGCAAGATGAACTTGTACCACAGTGATCTGAATGTTTCTACTGATGGAGGAATCCTGAAGTGTAAAGGCCTTCACTCTGCTCAGAATCAGCCAAATGCTGCAAAACGGGTTGCACATGGATAATAAACCAAAGCAAACTGCGAAAGCAAGCTGTTTAGTGACAGCTTTAGCTAAGCTGACTTGACTAAATGGAGCAAAGAATTGGTTAAATCTGTGCATCTCCGGCAGGTTGCGCTCTGCCCGTGCATCTCTGCACACGCCCCGGCCTCGTCGTGAGCGCGCGGCTCGCGGAGCAGCATCAGCAGAGCGGGGGCGCGGATCAGATCGAAGCGGACATTCTGCAGTCATTGTTGGAGGATCGTGCGGAGTTGGACGGACTTTCGTACCGAGGTCTTCTGCAGCGTGGCCGGGTGAGTTCCGCGGGAAACCGCATGTAGCTTAGGGGCTGGTGGGGGGCAAAGGTGCGAAGTGAATGCGGGGGACGGCTCTGGAGAGCCGGTAGTGCATTTTCTTTTCTCCTTACTGAAAACAGGGATGGTGAAGGTGAGATGAGCTCTAGCTGCTGCTTTCGCCGTGTTACAGCGCAGTAGGTGCGCGCTACCTGACGGTATGGAGGGAAAACGGTGGTCGGCGGGCTCCGACCATTAGTGGTCCAGTCTCCGCTGCAGCCGCCATGACTGAACCGCTGTGTAGCTGTCTTTGCTCCACCGGGACTAACCCAGCTGTGTGGTACTGGTCATGCAACTTTAGTACACACACACACACAAAGCAGGCCTCCGTCGCACCTTTATGTGAATGATTTCTGTAATGCTGTCGCCTACAGCAGCGCTCATACCGCCGGAGCTGCAGTGCTCTGGGAGTGGAACGAAGATGATAAAAATAATCGTCGTGTTTCATGATACTGGACGCGCTCGGGAGAAATCCTCGGATGCTTCTTGTGATGTGATGCGATGCAGACGTGCTCTAGTTTCGAGGTTAACATGTGTGTTGCTGCAGACATACAGATGGAAGCAACAACTGGGACTGGTTTTAAGTGTCCCGTGGGCATTGGGGGGGGGGGGGCATCGATATGTAGTGTGTGTGAAGAGAAGCTATGTCATCAAGGTTACTAGCGGCCAGTAAGGCCGATCTTAAGGGTGGAGCTGCATTAATGAAA
>NW_024586505.1:0-4569 GCF_018398535.1 Haplochromis burtoni
CGCTGCTTCAGAAACACTGTGTCGAGGCTTGATTCGTTTGGCCAGTCACGTGATTAGTGACGTCTGAAGTTTCTTTTACAATGTACTTTTTTTTTTAAATGAACTTTATTGAAACACAATGAGTATACAACATACAAACAGATGAAGTTTACAAAAGAACAGAACCAGTGGCGTGTCTAGAAAATTTTTGTTGGGGGGGACAGGTAGGGGCACAGATTTGGAGAAGGGTGGCAGATGTAATTGGCAGATGTAATGTTAAAAAAAATTCTGCCAACCGTTAACCATGATTCAATAACCCTATAAACCTAATAACCGATTGCGGTTTTAACTGTTATTAGAATCAGGTTTTAACCACTACAGTGCAAAGTTTTTAGATACTGCGTTGATAAAGTACAAGAGATACAGTCAGTGCTCTGTCAGTGTTTACTCAGCATTCAAGGACAGCAATATTTGCATGGTATTTTTACTGACATATAGTGCACATATGTTTTGGGCAAAAACATTTTTGAATATTAAAATATGAACATTTTTAACATACAATTGGCAAATTAGCCAATGCCAATGCAAAACTTTATCTGCCATTAGAAAAAAGGAGACAATCTTCTCACAAACTGGTGTTTAATTTTGAAACAGGAAAAAAGTGGGGGAACAAATGAAAAGACTAACATTTGAATGAAACCTGAAAGCAAGTAAATACTTTCTATGCTGTGTTTTGGTAAACTTTGGTAATATTGATGTATAAAGAACAACACTGGCTGATGATGAAATACAGTCAGCTGTGACAAAAAACAAATCGGCCCGGGCATTTTGACTAGAGACCAGCCCACCAGGTATTAAAGCCATAAAGCCTTTGAATGAAAACAAACGCTGTTGTGACAGTGATGTACACTGTCTTTTTGGTATATGTATGATTTCTATACATTTTACATCAGATAAAAACTTTGTTCGCAAGATTCTGATAATTATTTAATTAAAGCTAGATATTTTAAATGAGAATAAGAAAGAAAAGTATTTATTTGTACCCCCCTCTCCCTGTTAATGCCCTACCTGGCCCCCTGGAAAAACTTTGCTAGACCCGCCCCTGTACAGTTACCAGTTGTCAGCTACATAGAAAAGGATCCTGGTTTCAATCCAGTTTCATGATTGAAGTAGCAACAGGAGAAGGAGGGGGAGAGAATGACAGAAGAAGAGGCAGCTGTGCAGCGTAAACACACAGAATAAATCCAGCTTTTTGTCTTTTTCCATTCTAGCTAAAGTATGGGACAAACTGCATCCCTACTCAGCTCAATACGAAACGTGTACTATTTTCTCTAAATGTTGCCAACCGCTCCTTAAAAAAGTGGAATAGTCCCTTTCCATTTTTACACATCGGCCACCATCTGGCCAATCCACCACCTCTCATTGTTCATGCCGTTACAAAAAATAAATAAATAAATAAGTCATCAGCCCACCGGGCAAATGCCCAGTATGGCCAATGGCCAGTCCAGCTATGTTAACCTGCAACCAAATCTGCAGCTCCACACAGTAATCTTACGACTTGGATTATATCTTATAACTCATAACTCTTATGCTAGCTCCCCCCAGTAGCCTACTGTTTGAAATATTCGACGGTTGCAATAATTCTGTAAGTGTTATTTTTTCCTTGGTATTCTATTTTCACCAAAGTTTACTAAACTCAACACACCTAATATTACTTACCAGGACATTTATTCTATCCTCATTTTCTTTCACCGAAAAATTGTTTTCCGCGGTGACATCTTTCTCCTTCCTTTGCTAACTTGATGGTCAGAAGCCGATGCTGCATTCACTTACACTCGGATAGCTGAGCTTCACTGAGAAAACATAATCTTACATTTGATATTTGATTGAATTTTATTGTTTTAGCTTCGGGGTGGCACCTGGGGTGGCCAGTCTGGTTGGGGGGGTGGCCTGTGCCCCCCCAGGCCACCCCGCTGGACACGCCCCTGAACAGAACATGAACATACAAATCAGGGGTATAAAATATTATTATATGAGTACGCGCAAAAATCAACATATATAAATATTGTTCCTTTTTGTTGGTTGAGTCTGATATTGATTGTATGTACTATTCCATATCCTTATAAAAAGGCAGAAATATGGTGTTTTATTAATAAACTTACATTTATGGATAGAAAATTTAGCTAAAAGTATTAACAAATTTATTATAAAAAACATTTATCATTCTTCCTGGGAACTTAAAGAAACAGAATAAAACATTTTCCTATCGTAAAGAAAACTCCCTTAAAATATGGACAATAACAAAACTGCTAAATTCCTTCCTCTTGAATCGCTACCTTATCGTGGTGGAGGGGTTTGTGTGTCCCAGGGATCCCAGGGGCTATGTTGTCTGTGGGCTTGTTCCACAAGCTTTGTGCAACAATGGAGACTCAGAACCATTCTTCATCACCGGACCATACATACACGCAGTGAGTGCTCTTGTGATTTCAGCGATGTTTTTGAGTACAGTCTATCAGATTTCAATATAGTTGACATACCCACCACATCAGATTGTCTCAGAAACAACACTGATTCAGACATAGGTTTTGAACAAGGCTGCATAACAGACTCGCAAATATCACAGGCATATGACGCATACTTAAATGCAGCAAACACCTCTACTTTTGATCAGAGCCATTCTGCTTCAAACAACGATATACTATCTTTGATTGATGCTAAACTCAGCCAACATCAACAAGCAGTACAGAGGGACTTGCAATTAATAGCAGTGGCTCTAACTAGTACCCAGCAGGCAATAAACAACACCTGGGATTTATTAGATCTCATTAGTACCAGATTTTTAAATTGCTGACTTTTAAAATCTACACCATGGACCCACCCCGTAAATTATTCAAACACAATGATGGTACCTCCACTCGAGCTAAATGGTTTGACTTTGAGGCTTTTAACCAGTGGGCTGCGCAAATAATAAACAAATGCGAAGTTTTGCATGCAAGACATAGTATTGTCGCTGTAGCAGACAGTCCTGTGTCTAATGCACGTCCTTGTCCAACTCATTCTGAAGCTGTCGCTGTTGATGCTGTCTATATCAATGCTGTTGATCATGCAACCGATTCACGTCCGGATATGCCTATCGTCATGGCTGTTGCTGCCGCTGCTGTAGGGACTGTTGTTACTCAGGCTACCGCTGATTGTCTTATTGCTGAGGCTTCTGTCACAGCTGATCGGGGATGTGCACCTGGCGTACATGCGTATCTGGGTGCTGCTGCAGCTGCTGCTGACGCATCACCACACAACCCCTCAAACAATGGAAATTCCTTAAGTGTTAACCACTCACAAACAGGTGCTACAGTTTTCGAGCCCATTGTTCAGTCTGGGGCGGGCAGTTAGTCAGCATTAGAGAGATACCTAATTTCAACGCCCGAGAATTGCGTGAGCGCCTTGATTTTAGGGACACAAGTCTTGATGATCTAGAACAAGTGCCAGAAAGAGTTAGAAGTTGCTTAGCCAATGTGATAGAGCTGTGGCTGGATCTCAGCAGGGTTGTGTTCTAAATGTGGTCCTGCGTGGACCCTCGTTGGCTTCAGATGTTCAAGCTGTTTTAAATCCTGATGATCAGTATGACCCTGACCTGTTTCTCGACCAAATAGCTCAAGTTATGCAAAGTAATGTCGACTCTATCGGTGATTGTGAATTAGAGTTTATTGTCACGGTTGCGCAAAACAGTAGCGGTGGCGGTGCTATAATTCGCAGAATTTATGGTGTTCTGATGGTGAGAGATAGCAAACCACAGATTGATCTATTGAGAGATATGGAGCCAGAGAGGCAGAGGAGAGGTTCTGTCGTGTGGGAGTATTTTCGTTTGATTTTGGTCAGTTTTGGTTGGGTTTGCCAGTTTTGTGTTCTTGTTTTTTTTTGTTTTTTTGTTTTTGTTTTTTGTGTGTGTTTATTTTATCTAAAAACATAAAAAACTTGTCAAAAATCTGCTTTTCATAATGTACTTATCATCACACTTATATGACTCTGATATTATAGTGTTAATTGTTTTATTCTTTTATTCTTTCATGTAAAGCACTTTGGCATGCCCTTGGCTTTTAAATGTGCTCTATAAATAAAGATTGTTGTTGTTGTTGTTGTCTTTACATTTAATGTAATAAAAATAATGTACTCCATAATGTGTTGTACATTATAATGTTTATATTATATGTATTTTTCAAATATTACTATCTACCAACATCAAGAAGTCGCAAACAAAGAGAGACCACACCGTGGCGCTTGTTTAAACAAGGAAAGTTGATCAAAATGTATTAAACAAATAAACAATTTTTTCACCCACAAAATACATGTTCACAGCAACACAACGGTGACCCAATATCAGACAGAAAGTTGGCTGTCATTATCGAGCAGTTCGTTTCAGTTCGTTGTAGATTCAAGCTGCTCTTCAGATTTTTGCCCACCAGATGAACATACATGTTAAAAATGCCTGTAAATCAAATTGAATTCAGTGACAATTACTTTGTTTGAATCAATTTATGTCATATGCTGTGGGAGTGTCTGGTCGGGCGTGGTCCAGGTTCCTGTCATTCGTCC
>NW_024586506.1:0-4567 GCF_018398535.1 Haplochromis burtoni
GACTGGGTTAGGGGTAAAACCTCAATCTGGTCGGATATTGAGACAGCTCTGTCACAATGCAAACTGAGCGATCTATTATTTTGTAATGATTTTAACGGAATTAAGGCCCTTTGTACAAATCCTGTAACAATCAACACCCTAAAAGCGTGGCGAATTGTATGCCATCTTGAGGGAAGATCGAGAATAACATCAACCTTTACCCCTATAATGAATAACCCTGCTTTCCCTCCGGGTTCCTTGGACCCTGGCTTTCAACGATGGTCTGATAAGAATATTAAGTCTCTTGGTGACCTTTTCTCGGATGGTGAACTCATGTCGTTTGAACGACTTACCAACAGTTACGGCTTGCCTAGACAGGATTTCTTTCGTTTTCTGCAAATACGACACTATATCACTCACAGTACAACCCTTGCTGAGCACCCTGAAGTATCTGATGTTGAGAAGGTTTTGTTTAGGCAACAGCTGAAGGTGTCGCTGAGTTCATTTTATCATGTGCTTAATGCTTTGACTACCACTGATGCGCAGGGGATTAGAGGTGTGTGGGAGAGGGAACTGTCGGTAACCATAGATGAAGATAAGTGGGATACCGTTTGGTCTCTCGCAAAAAGGATTTCAATTTGTACTCGGACAAGAGCAATCCAACTTAAGATTTTACACAGATTACACGTATCCCCTCACCGCAGACACCTCTTCAACCGCTCTCTTTCCCCTGTGTGTCTTAAGTGCAAAACTGATGTAGGGACTTTAACTCACTGTTTTTGGTCCTGTTACAAGCTTCAAGAATACTGGGCTGACATTACAGGTGAACTGGGGAAAATCTTCCACGTTGATATAGAGATGGACCCTTTATCCCTGATTCTAGGTCTTCCAAGTGACCGCCTAAAAGCGGCAGCCAACAAAAGATTGTATAACACTCTAACATTTGCAGCCAGGAAAAATATCCTCTTACAATGGATCAACGATAGGACTCCCACTGTCTGTGGCTGGCGCAAAATAATTTTTGAACTGATTCCTCTGGAATACCTCACACACGTTATACACCACAGTGTGGGTCAGTTCTATGGGATGTGGCACCCCTTTTTGGACTATATTGGACCGGACCTTTCCGCTATCTTATTCAAAGGACTACTACGCACGTGATCACCACCCGGGCGCTGTAAGACTGACTCACCACCTCTTGTATGTTATATTTTGTATTTTGTATCTTGTATTATGCCTTATTTAAGAGCTGTTGTGTACGTTTTGTGTTTGTACTGTTTTGTTGTTCTGTGTCTAATGTCGAGACACTGTCTTGTTAAAGGAAAATCTGCAATAAAAACAATGATAAAAAAAAAAGAGTAATCTGGCCAAGAGGACAGCAGACAGTGCAACAAATATATCACTGTACCTACATTAGAACCAGAGTTATAAAGATACTTGAACAACAGGTAATTATTGTATATATAAAACCCCTTTGTAAACCATGTTCACCGAAGTCTATTTACCAACATACATAAAGATATTACACACGGAAACATTGGAAATCAGTTTTGGCAGGCGAACACTTTTTGGCACAACGCTGGCAATAATTCAATTATCGTGTAATTAGCTGAGTAATTCCTAAATGCGTGTAGATTAAAGGAAATTATTTTACCTGGATATGATTGTCTCTGATGAGCCTAAGGTACAAAACGTGCGGGGACAACGATAAGGTTTTTCTAGCTCCTCAAGAATAATATTGTCCAAACAACGGAGCGACATTTCTGGGTCCATTTTAAAGTTTTCGCGCTGTGGCGCTAGCGACCGGAAAAACACGTAAGGGCGGAGTTGAAGGCTAGGAGGCTGTCCACAGCCCATCTGTTATGTTGGATACTCATTGTTTGTTCAATAAAGTTTCTATAGAGAAAAAAAAGGGGGCTGTCCACAGCCACTCACTTCCTGACTACCCGTCCGTCTAAGGACACTACCTTGTGACGTAGGTAGGTAGGTCCTTATGAGCATCCTTCCCCTGAATTCGGACACAGCCAGTGATTCATTCAACTCGTTTGAGCTGTGAGCCAGGAGGGAGGAGGTTAGTGAGTCCTGAGTGATTCGCTTCTACTATGAGGGTGTGAGTAACTCAAATGTGTGAGTAACTCATATATTTACGGTGGCCCCTAGAGACAAAGCACGTACAAACTTCAAAACACATACGAACTCTGAAGCACGTACCAACTCCAAAACACGTAAACACTCAGAAGCACGTACCAACTCCAAAACACGTAAACACTCAGAAGCACGTAAAAACTCAGTGTAATTACTATTTTGTTTTGAATTGGAAATAAGCACTTGTGTTTGTTTTGATGTGTGTGAATAAACACCAGCAAAAGCCAGATGTGTTTTTTATTCATACCATCAGTGTTAGGTTGGTGCATTGTGTCCTTATTAATGTGATGGCTTGTGTTAACTGTTTGATACAAAAATACCATTTTTACGAAGGTTTGGACAGTTAAGCAAGGTTTATTAGCTTTTGCAAGAAAACTACAATGTTTTGCTGATTTGGTGAAGGGTTTTCTGATTTGTGTGTAGAGTTTTGCAAAAATAGCCAATAGTTACAAAAAATATGCTTAAGCCATCAGAAAAAACGGTAAAAACTCCTGAGATTCATAAGAACACTGCAAAGCATGAAATCTGAACTGCTTCTGTAGCTGATTTTGGGCGTGGGAACATTGTTTACTTTCATGTTGTCTCCAACATCACAGTAGATAAAGTCAAAACATTTTGTCTTCCTGTAATCAGCTCGCCACCCCTCATTTCTCCTATGAATTTCTGGCATGAGTCCAAATGGCAGTTTAGCTCTAATATGCTGATCTCTCTTTTTGTTTCCTTTGGTTTTCCTTTCATGTTTTTAATGACTCAAGATCAGAAGAAACAAACTCAGACTGGAGAATTTAATTTCACACCACACACAACCCACATGCTCATCTGCTGCAGGATTGTACACCATTACTGCCACCTTGAGGCTCATCAACTCTCTGAGATAACCCAGGATGGCATTTGCATTATCTGACCAATCCCAATTATGGAAAAGCGCACTAGCAGCAGAGCAGCTGATTTTACAAAGAAAGATAAAAATGCACTTCAGGAGGTTAGACACATGGAAGCAAAACAGCTGCTGGTTGGTATGGTTGGTATTTCCCTCTGTTGTAGTCAAAAATTGTAGTTTCAACACTGTTTGTCTGTCTAGTACAACAAGTCACAATGGAGTGATAATATGACAACAAGTTTGTAGAAACTAAAGAAAAATCAGTGGTTGTCTGAAGATTGTACTGATATTTTTTTGTATCAGTTACTGATAACAAATTCAGCATGCAGAACATAGGAGTGGAACATAAAAGGAAGCTTTAATTCTAAATCTGATAAGACAAAAAAACAGAGTCCAAAGGTAATCAATTCATCAAAAATGTGCACATTCTTACAAAAACCTAAGAGAAGCTAAATCTCTCAGGTTAAAGTCTCAAAAATCTCTAAGAAGAAAAACAGAAATCCCCCAAATTCTCTTAGATTCTCAACAGCACTGGGGGAAAAAACAAAAAAAGATTTTTCCAGAAATCATAATTTTAAGCTAAGAGGGGTTTTTTGTTTGTTTGTTTGTTTGTTTAGAAAACCAGCTTTTCCTTTTTAAATGTGTCCAGGAAACTAATAACTCATGGGAAAACATGCAAAATCATTCTAGGAACTAAAGGTGCTTCTAGAAAGAAAATTATCAATTAACATGGAAACTCCAGTAAAACTTCAAGCTCTGTTAGAATTACAAGTTTCAACAAAAAACAATTTTTTTAAATTAATTGTTCCGACTTGGGATGGCATGTCCCAGTGATACCTGAATGGCTCGCCCTTGATAAGAACCAAAACTTATTCTGTTTTTTCTCCCTTTTCCAACTTTAATGGAGGGCGCTACTTTTGGAGTAATGTCCTTCCCAGTTCCAACCCAGTTCCAACCTTCTGTCATGGCCTTGGTCTTTGACCCAGATTTTGAGTTTCTTATGGGCTTGTGATTCTTTTTTTTTTTTTTCCGATTTAAGAGATTTTCATACTAGTTTTTTGTATGATTTAAGCTTCAGTTTTGCAATTTTTTTGTGTATCTGAGTTTGTTATTTCTAGCTCCTGGTTCATAAAATCTTTGTTGTGATCTCCCTCTTGGCTGTGCCATGTCGATTTGATTAATAACTAATATGATGAATAAATCTGCCCTGTTTAACCCTTTAAAGCTGGTCGGAGCGGGCACGCTCCATTTTGCGTAACTATTTTTAAATCCCGGTAGCACTGCAACCACATAAGCTAGCGCAATCATCTTATACCATCAGCTTGTCCTGGTCAGTTTCCTTCCACATACAGCTTTGCAAAAACTGCAATAAAAGCACTTGCAGCAACAAAAACATAATATTCCAGAAACACGCTTTGCCGATCCGATCAGCTGTTTGTAACGCTTCCTACGTCCATCAGCGCGAACTATCGCATGTCCGCCATGTCCTGCCGAAACCGGAAGTGACGTCATTTTGCGGAAATGTAGTTTTTTACCATCAGGGCCTCATGAGCCTATACTTGT
>NW_024586507.1:0-1299 GCF_018398535.1 Haplochromis burtoni
TAGAAGTAAACTCTGCTCTTTAACATGGCTGTAGTGCAGCTACTCGTCATTTCGCGCCAGTTTGCTGCACAGTCGTATTCTAAAGTGGAAGATGTCGGACTCGCTGAAGCGAGTGGCTGTTTTATGACATGGACATACTCCCGTCTCTTCACTCTTCTGAAACAAGCAGACAAGAACATTACAGTAATATGTAAGCTAGAAAAAAATATCGGCCGCTGTTAATAGTAATCTACTGAAGCACCTGACACGGAGCATAGACGAACACTTCTGAGTGATCCTTGTTCATCATCCATGGATAACACCGCGGCAGCTCCTGCTAAGCAGACAAAACCTGGTTTTACTTCAGCAGCACAGAAAGCGTCTGAAGGTGAGCTTAAAGAATGATTGCAGGCTACACTGTGGAAGAGATGCTGCAGCTGCGTACTGTAGTCTCCGTCTTTAAAAAATATTTATTATTTAAAGAATTTCTATGGACAACCACTCAAGGTTTATATGGAATTTATAAAGTATTTAGTTAAATTACTTATTGAGTAATTAAGTTACTTTTCTGACACAGTAATTAGATAAGTATTTTAAATACAACATTGACTAAGTAATTAGTAATTAATTACTTTTTAAAAGTAACTTACCCAACACTGTCCGTCACTGCTTCGCTTTTTCGCTGATTTTTTTATTGCACGGTACAGCATTGCATTCTGCAGCCTGATTGACAAATCTCCTTCGTGTCGTGTCTCCTGCGCTTGCCAAATTTATCACGTTTGGTTTTGATAACCATCACGTCCAATAGAAAAAACTGCACAAAAACACCCATAACTATGAGCCTCATTCGGAAATAGACACCTGCACCGCGAGGGAAAAAGGCGCACGAAAGTGGCAGGCAGATGAAGACAAACCGCGGCATAATAATACTTTTACGATTTGTTATCTACAAAGGTTTGCACTTTGAGAATCAGTTGTGAGAACTGTGACTAATGTTCATGTGTGTGGCGAAAACAGTGTAGAAAGTGCGTGGCCATGGGCTAGTTATTCTGAGAACCCCTGCTGCAATAAATGAGGGACCACTGTCTACTCTATGATTATTATATTCAACCTGTTATCATTTAATACTGTATTCATAGAACCAACTGATTCTGCAGCAGAGCATCCACAGTTGCTTCTCCTGGCTGCCCAGTCCCTGAGCTCCTGCTGCTGCACCCACAGGTATGTACAGCAAGCACTGATACCTTTTTAGTCGGTGGGAATGCCTTGTGATCACCTTTACTAAAGATCTACAACCAATCTGATTATATCCTGTTTTTG
>NW_024586507.1:3464-4565 GCF_018398535.1 Haplochromis burtoni
TGCTGCGAGATCGATCAACTTTAGACCAGACAACAAACTACGGAGGCTCCGGAAAAGTGCAATCAAACGATGAGTTTTATTGTCACAGGAGAAAACATCAACATATGTCTTCTGACCAAAATACATGTTGTGAATACTTATAAAGCAGTGGGGTACACTGACAGATTAAAATATGTTCCAGACATTAGTCACAGTTACTCGTACATCTTGTACATCTTTTAATAGCTATAAGCAGACATAGAACTTCTCTTTTCTATAACACCTTCCATACAAGGTAATAATCTTAAGCCCTCAGGGTCTCTGAGGCTAATTATTGACTCTGCTCATCTGTTACCAAGTAGAATAAAATGCAACAGGTTTGCAACAAGAAGCTGGAAACCTTGGGGCCTCTGCTCAGGCCTATTCCTAGATCATATGTACTGTAAAACATGTTATTAATACATTCTTCATAAGGCAAATTATATGGTATCAATAAAAGAATCTCTGAATCTCAACATTCCCTCTTTTGACATTCCAACAGGAATGTCACCATACTTCCTATTGTATCACTCCCTGCCCCACTCTATGGGTTCCAGGTTCATCTGGTAGATGCCCTCAACCCAGCCAGGGTTCGTAACCTTCGCCACTATCTTTACCAACAATCCTCTGACACAAGGAATGATACAACAACCAGCGATGACCAATATTCCCAAAAATACAGCCAATGAGCACATCACTGATATAGCCACACCTTTCCATTGTCCAAACACGGATGTCATCCACGATGCCAGCGGGTTTTCAATACCTGAGTGCTCATGCATGGTTTTAGAGAAATTTTTCAGCCCTCCAGAGCTCGGGTTACTGAGCCATCTGGGGCAGTATTGTTGTTCCATTGCGTCCCTGGTAAGGCTAGAGAGTCTCAGCAAGTTGTAATGAACGTAGTTAATGTGGTCATCATTCTTATTAGGCGTTATCCAAAGGAATATACTTTCAAACCCTGAAGCCACTGGGTCTGCCAGCTTATACTCGTTTGGAACTCCCCTGGGCACTCCTATGGAGTCTATCCTAGTCGGAGAGTTTAACCGGGGGTCATATGCATGTATACCCTGGGTCCCTCTTTTT
>NW_024586508.1:0-4564 GCF_018398535.1 Haplochromis burtoni
CTGGAGCAGGTAGATTTAAGATTATCAGATTACCAGCACAGCCCAGGTTCACAGAGATTGCTGAGTCAGTGTGAATCAGATGCACACTGACTTGTGCTGAATGCACTGTATAATTGCTGCCAGCAGATGGCAGCACAGGAGTTGCAGTTTTCCCAACATGACATGGTTGTGGAAATATAAATTTGGTATTATTGTTTGTAGTTCAACATGACAGACTGAGGTTCTTTTCAGACTAAGCTGTGATGCTTTAGAATCAGAGTCAGAATACTTTATTGATCCCTAGGGGAAATTATGTGGGCTACAGTGCTCCAGTGCAAACAGTAACAAAGACAGACAATACAAGAAGTAAGAAATAGCACAAAATCAAGGGATTTTAGTTTTGTTTAAATAGCACCAGTGTGCTAGTCACCTCCAGATAAAATTATAAGAAAGAAAAAGCAACCAAATTTTAAGAAACTGATATCACACAGTGTTGCAGGGAAACCTGAGATTAAAGCCATGCACGCAGTGATTTAAAGGATGTTGATGACTGTGCAGCCTCAGATCCAGGGCCGTAGCACAGAAGTCTCTCAGAGGTCAGAGCAAAACATCAGTCTCACCAGGAAAACTAGAAACAGCCTGATTTTTTTGGTCTTTATTGTTTATCAGACTGTGAGAGTAACATGACAGCACCTTGGCTGAGCAGGTCTAACAGCAGTCTGTTAAAATGCATCAGATTAAATTATTTTCAATGATGGGATATCCCTAAGGCCATGTTCTGTTATATTTAGCACTGTGATGGCCCCGAGGATATTCTGGGTGATTTAGTAACTCGTAGAAACATTTGTCAGAGTGTGCGCAGCTACCTTGAAAAACATTTACCCAAAAGGTTGACTCATGTAATTACATTTAAATTTTCCATGTAATGCTGCTGCATTACATAGGTTAAAATGTTAAATGCACGAATATACCACATGGATAAACCTGAAATCAAAGGATTTCTCCACTTCAGCGCAACACAGCCATTTAAAAAAGAAAGAGAATCCATCAGATTACGGCACTGACACACATGGAGACATTAGCACCGACAGCTTTCATACGTACTCGTTTTTCATCGCAAACATCAGTTGCCATGGCGTTTGGGATGTTTTTAGGATTTTCTAATTTTCACAGAAAATTTAAATCTGAAGCAGATTTAAAATGCACTCTGTAAAAAGCTTTGACATGTTAGAAAATGACATCAGCATGAGCTGCAGCAGCTCTGTTGCTTCATGTGTCCTTACAGGACTCAGCTACCGCCTGAAGCCGTCCTGAGCATGATGACAAAAATCCTCTCTTGCTCTATAATGTTTTGCTTCCCGCAGTTTCGTTGTGTGTGATTTTGCCCAGCTGTGCTCTCCTGTGCTCTCCACCACCAAAATAAAACAGGAAGCATGAACACTGAGACACACAAACTTGAAAAAGACAAAAAGGTTAATAAACAAGAAGACATGTCTGACAGAGAGACCAGGGGAACTAACGCAGATCAGTGTCATAGAGACAGTTGGAAGCAGGCAGGTCATAGACTGGAAACATGGGACCTGAAAACCCAAACTCTGTTCTTGCAAATTAAAGCTCACTAAAAGCACGCGGAGTGTCACAAGTCCTGACTTGGGTTCACAGTGGTGCCAAAACCCAGGCTTGTGATGCGTGACAATTGGCCCACGCAGCTGGTTTATCTACTGGCGCAGATGCTAGCAGGATTGGCAGCCATCCATAGTGAGCAAGTAGCGGCACAGAGGGAACAACTGTAGAGACTGCAGGAGCAGGCTGAGCGCTGGAGAGGCTGGTTAGGGTCACTGCACTGCCGCCCCCTCGTCTGCTGGCGGTGACGATGCACCAGATGGGGGAGGATGACAGTCCTGCAGCGGAGGCATGCCAGTGGCCACAGCAGAATGAGTGTTGCAGCTGCTGCTGTCTGGGGAGGCTCGGACAGTCGTCCTGAGCCTGCTGCTAGCCGCATGGGGGAACTTCGAGGGGACATCTCTCAAGCCATCCTGGACTGCTTGCTGCTCTCTGCAGAAGACCATCGCCGGTGATTCCAGGGCAGCAGGGTGACAGCGGAGGGTTGGCCGTTCCTGTGAGCCTGGAAGCTGCATGACGGGCTGCACGCAGACCCTGGTCCACCAAAGCCTGGTTCAACCGGGGGCATAGTTGGAGGCAGAGAGGGTGGAGGTCAAGTGTTTTCATGGGAATGTTTACAAATATCCCATCGTGCTGTTGAATATTAAATTGCAGGGCAAAATGCACAAACTGAAGGCTGCAATTTGCTAACGCCTGTCACAGCCCATAATTATGGAAACAAATTAGTTTGGGTTTCATTTCAGATTTCTCCTGTATTGGCTTTCCTTCATTAAACATTCATTCATTCATTCTTGTGTGTTCTGTGTTATCTGCATTTCCATCAGCTTAAGAGCAGCACATTAGAATCAAGTAAAATTAAATTTATATATTTAATAAATCACCAGATTTATGTTCATATTCATGTTCCCGAGACAATGCAGCTGCATGCTCTTCATTCAGTGATTTCAGTATAGCAGGCTGCTCATTTAAAACACATATTGCCCATCATATCACTACTTAAAACAAACTGCAAATAAAGACTGAGTGAAACGTGGCGCTTACAGCTGATTTTAAATGGAACCTTTACCAAGAGCTAAAACTGAGGTTTTTAAAGCTGTGTGCTGGTAACTTGATATCAGCCTCAGTGTCCATCTCGCCTCAGTTTAAATGCTGTTTGTCATCTTTGACCCAGGTCAGTCACGCTAAGGGAAACTGGAGGTGAGCCAATCCAGCACTTCGCGGCTCCTGTGTCACTGTCTGTCTCTGCTGGAGGGTCTGAAGAACCGCTACAGCATCATGCCTTTTCAGCTGGGGGCTCAGCCGAGCCCGTCCAACTGCTAATGTACACTGTGATTCATGTCTTTCCACATGGACAGACAAGATGACTGATCCACCTCAACACAGAGACAAACTACAAAATATATCTTTTTCTATTTACATTAACCAGAAGTTCTTAAACTTTTTATTGCAGCAGAAACTCACACACTCTCAAAAGGTTTGATAATTGTGGCCCTGAAGTGCAAAACACCTGCTCCCCCCTTGCTCCCCATACATTATCTGAAGTGAATTCATATTGCACCTTTAATGTTGATGCACAGCAGCTAAGGCTGGGACTACTGTCTGATTATTGATATCGAAGCAGTTTTCTTTTTTTTTTTTCTAATCCGGTTGGTACAGTTGTTGGGTTAGTTGCACTGCGGTGTAACAATCAAACATTAGACTTTAGCTATAGCAGTGGCTCATGGTCAAAGTAGGCATTCTCTCCCTTCCTAATTATGTCCCTCCATCTTTTTTCCCTTAAGAGATTTGATTGGGCAATTCAGTGTCAGTGATTAAAAACAACTAATGGGCTGCTATCAGTAAAAAAGAGCGGTCCTTGTCTCCAGGATGTTTAATAGGTTTAGATGCAAAGCGTTTAGTTCAAGTTAAAGAATACGGATGCAGTTCTCCAGTTAGGTTTAATTTATGATTGATTTTGTGACATTTGCACACAGCAGGTTGACGGTGCAATAAGCAAGGGGAAAAGATGTAAACAGTCAGATTTCTAACAGTGCTTGTAGGACCAGTGTGATGTGCCCCTTCATGCAGCTTGTATAATCATATCGACAAAGAAAAAACAAGACATATCGGCCCACAAATGCACCAGCACACTGTATGCAAGATTACCAGCACAGCCCTGGTTCACTGCTGTGTGGATGTGAATGACACTTGTTATCAAAGTGTTGTATAAGTGCTGCCAGCAGATGGCAGCACAAGAATTTATGTTCACACAACATGACATGATTGTGGAAATTTGGTGTCAGTGAGAGAGAGACGCTGTTTTCTGTCTAAGCTGTGATGATTTAGTCTGAAAGAGGGAATGACACAGTCCGAAGAGGTCACTGGATCCATTCTGATCTGGCATGACCTCTGCAGCTGTCAGTGTCTTTATGTACTACTGCCTTACAAATAAACTAGGGAATAAATTACATAAAACATGTAAAACCTATATTTAGGATTATTTTATATAGCTTTTTACAAAACCAAACATGGTAAAAGTAGTACTACATCTTGGCTTTGTGCTCATTGCTCTACAATGGATCAGTTAGCATTCATCAATTGTCAATGGAGGGACAAATAACAAATAAGACAGAGACATACAGTCCCGCTCTGGGGGAATCCACTCATTATAGTAAGGAAGAAAAACACAAATTAGAGATAATTAGAGAAAAAATAGTGTACTAAATAAAATAAAAGGACCAAAATACTATACAAAAGTGCTCCAGCTTCCTCCATGACCATAACAAAGATACATGGAAGAAAATGGATGGGTTAACCTAAAGTGATTGCTTCAGGTGTGCACTGTTTCAAAATGCAGAGGTGGGTGGCAGCTCCTTTCAGACTGATTTTCAGCGTAAAAGAGGAGGACACACAAACACACAGCTTGTGTTGTAAAACTCAGTGTGTACTGTTACGAGTTCAAAATTGGGGATGGAGACAAGAG
>NW_024586509.1:0-2836 GCF_018398535.1 Haplochromis burtoni
AGGATGTTCTGTTCTCTCATGAGCTTTTGTCTCTCTCGGTTAGGTTTGGTCATCACTACATCCAGGACAGGCTGCCCGCTGTTAATGACGTCAGCCACAAAGAAAACCACATCTTCCAGCAGCTTGATGGCATACCTGACCAACAGAAACACCAGAAAGCATTAACTCCTCCTGAGTGCCAACAAAGAAAGTAAACTTTCTTTTCAACGTGGCTCATTACTTGCGGTCGTTCTGACTGATGAAGCCCTGGCTGAACTGGTCCACCACAGTGCTCAGCATGGCGCTGGCATCATTGGCAAAGTCCAGATCTCTGATTTCCATCACAGGAACGGAAACAATAGCGAACGCTTCTTTGTCCTCTTTTGTGGGACATGTCCCCAACTGCAAAAGAACTTAAATTAATATTAAACAGACACTTCAAAGAGTAACGTCATCTTATTTCTGGTAAAAAGAAATCATGTTTTTGTGCATTTTTTAATTGATGGTTTGGATGAATGGTTAATTATTCTTGACTGTTGGTTTTGAGGCAATGGCTATTAGCTTAATAATGATTAAAAATAATTGATCATGTAGACTATTAACCAGGAAACAAGAGAAAACTGGTTGAACAAACTTCTTTTGTTTTGTTTGGCCACCATCTTAAAAGTCCCAAATATTCCTTTGTCAGATTTGAGAACACCAAACAATCAAGTATTTGGAGTCACTACATCATACAAATGTTTTTGTAATTGTAGTTCCTTAAATTAAATGGAAGACTAAATCAGCTAAGCACCTTTTAGCAGCAAACCTGATCAAAACTAAGACCTCACCATGAGCCTGATAGGTCGCTCTTCATCGATATCGATGGGGACGTTGGTGCTCTGGATCCAGGTGTTCGTGCAAAGATGCCTCAGGCGCACGTATGAGTTTCTAAAAGATACACAGCCCTCGGTTTTAATCCCTTCAACTTCGTTCTGAAGTCTGTGGGCTCCTCGTTAAAGAAAACTAATGTCTGTCATACAAATGCAGCTTAAGAATCATTGTCAACTATTGTCTTATATATTATTTATTCAATATATGTAGGTCAGTTTCACAAACGTTTTTAAAATTCGTTTTTAATAGTTTCCCTGTAAAAACAAATAATCTGAAATGAGAGTTCCCCATAAAAATATAACAGTTATTGGATATTTTTAGGGAAAAGTTAATGAGAACACAATAAGATATAAAGAAACAGCAGCATATAACAGCAATATAACGACAAAAACACTTTATCAGATGATTTAAAAGATCTGTTTTGTTTTTTAAACGTTGAAAAGACGAGGACATAAAGCTGCAAGCTTCTCTTAAATCTTGTTTTTAATTTTCCCTGTTTTCTGTGAGGTACAGTGAAATCATTCTCTGTTTTAGACAAACAGTCATTGTGTATTTAGTTGAAGTGCAAAACAGATTCATTAAAATGACACTCAGTCAATTACGATTTCAAACTATTTCTAAATGTTATGACCTACATAATTAAAATGGTTTCCCAAAGCCAGACACACAACCAGTACACTCTTCAATTTCTTACCATCTGAAGCAAAAGTGGACCTCGCTCCCATAATGTCCTCTAAAGTCTTTTACTGTGAAACATCTGCAGGAAGTTAAAGGACTCGTGTGTTCCTACCGTGGTACGAAGGAGTCGGTTTTCTGCAGCGTAGTCGGGTCGAGCTCGAACAGCGAGGCGATGTCGCTGCCATGAGGCACCGCGACCAGCTTGTACTTGATCCTCTCTCCGTGGGACCGCTTGTTGCTACGGCTACCGTCCATCTACAGAAAGGTCAGAGGTCATGTATAGGATGTAAAGGGGTTAGATTACTGATCAGCATGGACTTCATACAGAGGAGGCTGTTTCTGGCGGCATCGATCTTTGATGGACTTGAAAAACGCATCAAACTGAGGCAAAAGTGTTGAGGCACTTCCTGGAAACAATATTTCATTTTTCCTGAAAATTTTGAAATGAAAATGTCTTTGCCTTAAATACCTGAACGTAAATGTCATCAGAGAAAAGTCAGACACAAAGTGTCCCGTCTCCTGCAGAGTGTAGTTACAGCCCTTTCAAAATAAAACCTGGACACCCGCTCTGACTTACCGATGCCTTATATCTTATGTGTCATGGAAGACTCACCGAGGAAGACAGCTCCACATTGTCTCCTTTATAACCCGGGTTCTCCTACAACAACAACAACAACAACAACGACACAAATGAGAAGTCTTCAACAATGAATTTATTGGATAGCAGCTCTTTCCTTTCCTTCCAACAATTCATTACTTATATATTATTTATAGATAAATAATTATCAGTTAGCATCTACATCTATGAAACTGCATCTGTTGTAGCAAAACCACAGCCATAGCGTGGTGTTTGGTATTTGCTTTAACGGTCAAACTTCATTCATGGACTGCTTCTTTAGTCCACCAGCTTGATCTCATAGTTACCTCAGCAGCCAGGTAGTTTCCAGTGGCCAGGTGTTTGAAACGGTAGAGACTGTTCCAATGTCCCGCCCCTCCGCGGCATGGATCATGATGGACAACCTGTCAAACCAATCAGCACATAAAGAAAAAGTTTAACACAAGTGGAAGTTTAGAGGAAATTCTAGAGAATTTGTGTACTTGTGTGTGTTTGTGTACCTCAACCTCCCACAGGGCGTTGGAGCTGGTCGCTGATGTTGCTGACTGCCTCAGCGTGGTTCGGAGGAAAACGTGGAGTTTGCTCTTGTATTCATCGCAGGTCAGAAACTTTTCCTGCTCAGCGTGAAACAAGCGCACCACGTCGCCCTGACAGAGACAGGAAGATCTTAAAGGAGGACTGAAGGACAAA
>NW_024586509.1:2899-4564 GCF_018398535.1 Haplochromis burtoni
GAATTTCAGCATAAAACATGCAGTCACAGAACTTTACTATGCAAAGAGTTTAAAAAGATCCCAGGAGACGGCCTGGAGCTGCAAATATTCCAACAAATAAATAAAAAGTAACAATGAAACTAAAAGTAGGAAAAGGCGAAGGTGAAGACCTCCACAAAGGAACGGTAAAAAACAGGGAAAAGACTTTAAATTACTGAAGTTATTGTTCAGATGTTGTTTTAATGTCTAATTTGAATATATGCATGTGAAATTTTAAATCTATCTAAACACGACTTCCTTTTAAAACACTAACTAATGTCTGTATTTCTAGCGCACTTATACTGTGTGCAGTGCTGCTTCACTCACTCCTTTGAGGACTTCCTCTCTGTGATCGTTGAACATCATGAACAGGTTGATCTTCCAGCTGGTGTTGCAGTTCACAGAGTTCACCTGCAGAGGGCGCAAACATGCTCTCGTTAGGGTGTGGGGAGCGCAGCAGAGGCAGTGTGCATTTGTATAATCACTATAAACACGTTGATCAAATCAAAACATTTGTGTTTGTTTTAACGTTTTGTGCTTTGAATCTCTTGCTAGGCTAATACTTGTGTTATTTCTTGCCTCATATAATCACATTTATTCTCTTTTCAGATTTGTTTTCACATTATTAAAATATCTATTCCTCATGTTGCATTATATTTATTTAGCTATATGAAATTCTACCTATTTGTGCTACATTACAGGTTTATTGAGATTATTTTTACAAACTGTAACTATGGAATTTCCAGATTTTAGGATAAAACAGATCTTATCATTTTGTCTCTTTGTAGTCATTTATGAGTCACTTTACTGTGAAATTCATTAGACTAACAGAAACCCACGGGCCACTTGAGGTACTAAACAGTCAGCAGTTTCCCCACGTGAAAAATATTTCTATATATCCAAAGAACACGCTGCTTTTCTTTCTTTTTATTGGTTTTAAACTGTTTGTTTTAAGAAATCATTAACTTTAACGTGTTAATAATTTTCCAGAAGCCTCAGTCTTATCATTTAAATAAATAACTGCAGACTCTGCTCACAGTAACAATCATATCACAGCATCCAGCAGCGACGCCATGTTTAATGAGCAATAATTAAGATAACTGAGCTTTGAGGTCTCAGTTAGAAAAGTGCTGTATAAGAATCAGTCCATTTACTATTTGTGTGTGGTGTGTAAAATGAGTAAAGTGCAAGTCATGTATTTTCCCGTCATCATGGGAAATGACACATAGTGAATATCCGGAATGTGAGAGAATAACCTGCATGTCATCTCTAAAACAAGAGGGCGCCAATTTCAGGGAAATGACAAATGCTGAATATTTCTCTCAGTTTTCTGATCGTCACTTTCTCTCACCTCTTTGCATCCCGGATGGTCGGTCAGTTCGTAGTTTGAAGCGTGCAGCGGCTGACCAGCGTTCACCGGGTTCAGGATGACTTTATCTCCCACCACCACCTGCAGCAGAGAGCAGACTGAATAATCTGCAACTATGGATCTATTGTATATATTTTGATGCTCTGATGGTGGCACTAAAAACGAAAGGTCAGGCTGTTGCCATGAGCGCAGATTTTCCTGTAATGTGCAACAGTGTTTCACAGATGTGTGGCGTAATGTGCATTTACATTGTCTCCGTTGGCACGCAGCTTCCAAAA
>NW_024586510.1:0-4564 GCF_018398535.1 Haplochromis burtoni
AGGAGAATTAGGTAAATATGTGGGATTAATAAGATGTTGAGCAGGGGTAGGAGTTAATAAGTATGTGTATACTTCTTCCTACTCCTTTTCAGACCAAACAATTGTTATTTCATGTTAGACGAATGTGTTTTATTTTATTATATTTCTTTTTTGCTTGTCTGTACAAATACGTGTGTGTGTGTGTGTATCTACACATATATTCGTATCCGTAAACGGAAGTACATGTAGACGAGTATATATTGTTTTGTTTTTTTTTGTTTTTTGGTTGTTTGTTTTATTATGTCTGAAATAAATAAAGATACAATACAATATATATGAGTGCTTGTGTCAGCTGAGACTGAAGAAGTCACTTGGATGAGTGACAAAACATTCCTCCCACTGAAAACAGTCCAGATGAACAGAATCAACTTTTTGGGATACTAGTTTCTGTTTCTTTGTTACTCCCGAATTCATCAAAGAGGCAATCTGGCTGTCTGTGTAAATGCTGATGCTTTCAAGTGTCATAGCAACATTTACTGTAATTGAAGCAAATATCCCGATTTCGACTCGGATTTGTTTGAGTACAATTATCCATTTGTGTTAACTGTAAAAGGGATACTGTAAAGTTACTATATTTAAGCTACAACTAGATGTGCTACAGCCTTATCATTTTATTATTTCTGTCCTTGCCTGGTTTTAATTAATAATCCAAAGAAAAAAAAACTTCCAAAACACTAACAGGTCATGAAAATTCATTCAGACTTAGCAATTTGATGATTCATCCACCTTAATTATTAAAAAGCATCAGTATCGGTATCAGAATCTTTGATACTGGGCCTGTGTTTACAAGGTATCAGATGGATACCAAATCACATCACTAGTGTGGGGACATTCATGAATATCCTATTGTGCCCCCCTCCCTGCACACACCACAACACCGCAAAAACCACACCTTCCCACACATTGATAGCATTATTCAGAAAAATTCTTTAACTTTTATGCTGATTTGGATTTGCAATATTTTTATTGTGTTAGGAAGAGCCAAATACAACTCAACCACCAAAGGAATCAGTCAATACTTCTGGTCAAGTAAGTATAAAAAACTGTTTCATGACACTCCTCTTCAGTATCTGTACTGCAAGTTACATTGTTAAGTAAACATTTTACATAGCTTTGCACTTAGCTTTACCTACTCTGCAAACAAAACTATAAAGAAACAGCTTATTTCAATCAGGTAGGGATTACTGAAATTCAGATAATGAACCAGCATGCTTTCCTTCATTCATACAGTGGGATGCAAAACTTTGGGCAACCTTGTTAATAGTCATTATTTTCCTGTATAAATCGTTGGTTGTTACAATAAAAAATGTCAGTTAAATATATCATATAGGAGATACACACAGTGATATTTGAGAAGTGAAATGAAGTTTATTGGATTTACAGAAAGTGTGCAATAATTGTTTAAACAAAATCAGGCAGGTGCATAAATTTGGGCACTGTTGTCATTTTATTGATTCCAAAACCTTTAGAACTAATTATTGGAACTCAAATTGGCTTGGTAAGCTCAGTGACCCCTGACCTACATACACAGGTGAATCCAATAATGAGAAAGAGTATTTAAGGGGGTCAATTGTAAGTTTCCCTCCTCTTTTAATTTTCTCTGAAGAGTAGCAACATGGGGGTCTCAAAACAACTCTCAAATGACCTGAAGACAAAGACTGTTCACCATCATGGTTTAGGGGAAGGATACAGAAAGCTGTCTCAGAGATTTAAGCTGTCTGTTTCCACAGTTAGGAACATATTGAGAAAATGGAAGACCACAGGCTCAGTTCAAATTAAGTGGCAGACCAAGAAAAATCTTGGATAGACAGAAGCGACAAATGGTGAGAACAGTCATAGTCCACCATTTGTCAGACCAGCACCAAAGACCTACAACATCATCTTGCAGCAGATGGAGTCACTGTGTATCATTCAACTAATTGGCGCACTTGACACTACGGTATGAAAAGGAAAAAAAAATAGAACGCATAATGGACAGGTTTTTGACGGGGCATCCACACAAATGCAAAGCAGGAGATGAAGCATCGCCAAATATGTTTCCAAACCAACCTTTCAAGCCAAAGACTAGAAAATATGGTGAAGCATATCGTCCCTTTGGCTTCACCTGCACAAGTGCCAAGGTAGGTCTCCTCTGCAGAATTGGTTTTCCCTGCGTCGGGAGCACGCGCTGGGCTCTTCACATCACGGACAAACAGTATGCCACATTCTTGATTTTTAATTCACAAACATTTTTCTAATAAAACAAAGGGGGCCTAGCAAAAAAAGTTTGGGAACCACTGCGCTAAAGTGACCTGAGTCAAAGTAAAGCCCCAGTCACACAAGCCTAGAGACCAGTCTGTGACTTAAAATCCTTACAACCACCAACCACTAAACAACTGATGTAGTTACCTGATACCTAATACACATTTTACCCTAACACAGGGGTGGGGAGCTCCAGACCTGGAGAGCCGGTGTCCTGCAGGTTTTAGATATCACCCTGGGTCACCACATTTGAATCAAATGATTACTTCATTCCCAGGCCTCTGGAGAACTAAAAGAAATGTTAAGGGTGTAATTTAGTCATTTAAATTAGCTGTGTTGGATCAAGGACAACTAAAACCTGCAGGACACCGGCTCTCGAGGCCTGGAGTTGCCTACCCCTGGCCTAACAGCTGGTGGTTGCCATTGATTGGGTGGTCACCAACTGTTCTCAAGGTCTGTGTCACTGGCACTGAATGAGGCTGAAAAGTTGACTCATGCAATCATGTTTATTAACAGGTAAGAATATGAAAGTTTTCCATTTTTTTTAATCGCAGTTTGGTAAAGAACTGTTTCTGTACAGTTGCGATGGTTTCTTGTATAAGTTCAAATATGCATACATGTGTAGTAATTTAATTTCAAATACGAAAGTCAAATATTGACATTTATCCTCAGGATTTGCCATCCATAAGTGAAAAAGGTGAGAAAAATTTGTCTCATTCTCATATTAATACATCTGATGTATTTATTTTTATCATTTTTGCAGCATCTAAAATACACCGTGATCACAATTTTCAATCTTGAAAGATTTTTTTTTTATCCAATAAGGAAAGAGAAACTCAGATCATTTTCAGGGTGAGTCCAGCCAATGGCAACCACCTCCTAAACGACAATACAACTGTGCAGCAGGATCACAGTCAGGTATATGAAAAGTACTAATGTGCATTTTTTTAATATAATACTTGTAAAATCCACACTCTTTACTGTTTTTGAATATCAGTGGGCCACATTTTGCATTACACTGCTTCCTGTTTCCTACTAATTAGTTTTTACTTTCACTTTGACAGAAAAAGAAATACTGTTTGAGGTCAAAGAGATAATGAGACACGTCAGTGAAGGACTACATGGCCGTGACAAGCTCAAACTTTTCCTAAAGTGAGTAATAAAGGTTTCCTTTTTTTTGTTGGACATTGTTCCAACCAGTTCCAAAAAAGTTAGGACAGTCTGTAAAATGAAAATAAAAACAATATTCATGAAATCTCGTACTCTAATATTTTATTGACAACAGAACACAAAAACATATCAAATTCCTAAGCTGAGAAAATGCACCATTTTAAGAAGTAATTGGGTAATTTTTTGTTTGATGTCACTATGTCTCAGAAAGGTTAGGAAGGCAAATTAAAAAAAAAAATCTAGAAAGTAAGTGTTTGCAAAAAGAAACAGTTGGAGGAACATTTTGCTGTAATTTGGTATAAAGATTTAAACTCTGTCAGAGCTCAACATGGAGCTGTGATTCAGTTCATTCCATTGTTAAGGTGAATTGTACCAGAATCCATCATTTCACACTTCAGAGGTGATCAGGCATCACATTACTTCAACCATATTCATATTTCATTCTACCTTTTTTGTAATGAACTCGATGTGTGCCTCATACTTTGATCCATTGGTAGCCTCCACCTTTATCATTACTGAGGTACATGCACTGACACTTCCAGAAGGCAACAGGCCCTCCTTATTTATGACGGCATTGATTAAAGAGCTCTTTCCAGCCCCAGTTTTACCAAAGACACCAACCAGGTGTCTCTTTTCTGTCTCCAAATCCTTGATTTTATCCCTGTTGAAAGAGTTTAAATATGGATTAATTCACCCATCTTAGGAACATTAACATTAACATTAAACTTAAAATGTGGCAAAAAGATTTCCAAAAGGTTGATTCTGTTCATCTGGACTTGGCGTTTTCAGTGGGAGAAACGTTTCATCACTAATCCAAGTGACTTCTTCAGTTTCAGCTGACTGCAGGTTTCCTCAGCCTTATAAACTAGCCCACTGAATGAACAATGGGCTGTGAGGTCACTTCCTTAATCATTAATATGCAAATTGTCATGACCATTTATCAACAACCACTGATCAACCAATGGGATCTACTTACCTGGATGATTGAGATTTATTTTTGAAAATTTGTTTTAAAAAAACTATTACAATGTTTAGACTTGATATTTATAATTTCACGTCTCTGAAGACTACATGTGTGGAAAAACATGAAATATTAATCAGTATTCAAAAGCTA
>NW_024586511.1:0-4563 GCF_018398535.1 Haplochromis burtoni
GAGCAATTCAAATTCAAATTGAACTTATTCAAATTCAGTTTCTGATGGCACAGATTTCTGCCCATACATGTGTGCCTGACTGTACTCGTGTTTGTACGAGCTCTTTCATAACTGGACTGTTCAGTGTTAATGGTTCAAAAGCCCAGAAAACCTTCACCTTTAACTTCAGTCCTGATAGCTGTGGATATTTTCATGGCTGCGACAGAACTCGTCTCTGTGCCTCTGTACTCCCCCACAGTGGATTTACACTAACACATACCAGATTTGACTGAGGGTTTAACAAAAATATTTTATTAACTGTTTAGGAATCGCAGACATTTTTAATTAACTAGTAACTACCAAAGATATGTGAATGCACAGCTCAGAATGGTTCCCAACAAGTCTGCTTATTCCTCTAGTGTGAGTCAAGTTCTTTACCTGATGTTTTAGGACATTACTGAACCTAAACTCTCTGTATGTGGGACATGCTTTCAGACATTTATGCCTTCACTGGGACTTCAAATGGTAAATGGCCTGTATTTGCATAGTGCTTTACTTAGTCCCTAAGGACCCCAAAACACTACATCCAGTCATCCACCCATTCACACACACACACACACTGGTGATGGCAGCTACATTGTAGCCACAGCCACCCTGGGGCGCACTGACAGAGGTGAGGCTGCCAGACACTGGCGCCACCGGGCCCTCTGACCACCACCAGTAGACAAACATGAGGTTAGTATCTTACCCAAGGACACAACGACCGAGACTGTCGAGCCGGGGCTCGAACCGGCAACCTTCCGATTACAAGACGAACTGCCAACTTCAAAAACTAACATGAAAAATATGTAATAGTATTTTATTTCAAATTGATACCATAGGTGCATCTACTAAAAATCTCAGACAAGTTCAAATCCTGGCAACTCAAGGTCAGAGGTCAGGTTTTCTAAAAAGCCTGTGAATGAGTTCAGAAGGAATTTTCAAATTTACACCATAAAGTCATCTAGTAGAAGGCTGAGGGCTGACACTGGCAGTAATGGTGTGTGTCTGTGTCTGTGTGTGCGTGTCTGTGTGTGTGTGTGTGTGTGTGTGTGTGTGTGCGATGAACAAAGACAGGAAATAAACACAGTCCTCTAATAAAGTAAAGTATGAGGTTATCTGGAGAAGGAGCTGTGATCATTATTATTATTATGGTTACATTTTAGCCACTTGCTCAGAGACTTGAAGATGTTGCCTTTCAAACAGGGATGTATGGGCAGAGCTCTTTCCATTTCTGGGTACCTCCTACTGCAGAATACCAGTCCAATACCAGTGCTCAATAATTAGGAGGAGGAGGAGACTGGGAATCATTCTTTGTGTGTAAGAAACGAACAATTTCACCCTCAGTCAACAGCTTCAAGGTGACTGTAGTAACAATCATATAAGTATTATTTCTCACTGACCAGCTCACAGTTAAGACACTGTTGTCCTCTATGTTTTCTAGCTAATTTCTTCTTCTGCACCTCCTCACGTGTGTGTTGCATCCAGTGGCAGTGAGATCATATTAATTGAGCAACATGTTACCTCAACCACATGTAGAAACAAACCCGTGGACACTTTGAAGTGCACCTCTGAAGCAACCTTCTTGTTGCCATGTCTTTCTGTCTTACAACTCTCATGTTTTCATTCTCTGTTTTTATTGGCAGAAAACTTTACTGACACGACAGATCTAGGTAAAGGGGATCAAGAAGTGCAGCATGTCTGTCACCTTCTCCCCAACCCCAGCCTATCCATCCACACACTAACAGCAGTGCAGTCCACCTCCATTGCCTGATAAGAATCAGTTCTGCTGCAGGG
Source organism: Haplochromis burtoni (assembly GCF_018398535.1). NCBI lineage: Eukaryota > Metazoa > Chordata > Actinopteri > Cichliformes > Cichlidae > Haplochromis > Haplochromis burtoni. The sequence continues at coordinate 1,816 of NW_024586511.1, forward strand.
TGAGGTGCAAAGCAGTGTTAATGAAAATTAGACTTAAACATCATCCTAGAAATGGATGCAATTGGAAACTAAGCTTTTTGATGATCTAAAACGTAGGTTTAAGATGTCACAAAGTGATTTCCTGACTGAACTGCTGTTCGTGCTGCTCGCCTGCCTCTCCTGCATCTCAGCATTGTTTTCAGAGAGTAAAGCTGCTCTCGGGGATTGAATACGCTCGCTTCCCACTTATTGTGTCTGGGATTCACACATTCAGCTGCTGGACTTTTCCCTCATGTCCTGCTAGATCAGTACATACTCTCTTGTAGTCTTCCTTTGGGCAGTGTATATATCTGCTGACCTTTAAATCCAATCCCTGATGGCATGCCTCCACTATACAATCTCACTGCATCACTGCATCGCTGCATTTTTCTGTGTACTGTGGAACACAAGTTCACCTTGTGCTGGAGATAATGACTTCTCACACCCTGTCACTGGATACAGTGTCATGATGACACTGCTGTTTTTGGTGTGGGAAATAAGGGATGATGCACATACGTGCATCCGAAGATGGAGGTGTGTGACAGGTGTGTGTTGGGCAGGACAGATGAACACCATCAGCAGTTGGCATTGCTGCCTTGACTATTCCTCAGAAGTCATGTTGCTCTGTCATCTTCATCCATTGCTGTTCTTCTCTGGATGAATAGCATGTTCAGGAGATCACAGGTAATGTTGTTAGAAGCTTTTGGCTGAGCCGGCCCACCTCACTGAGCTCTCCTGCACATTCTGATATTCCACTAACGGCTGTTTGAGGGCATGCCTGGATTTGATCCCGGTGATAAAAGCATGCTTGCTGGGGGGGGGGTTGGTGCTTGGGTAGGAGCATCAGTAGTGGGGTCCTTCACTGGCTGGATACAATCTCAAGTTGAAGGTACAGTAGATTTCTTTCAAGTGAAATTAACCTGAGGTGTGTGTGATCTCCACAAGGAGTCTCCAAAGTGTCAAAAGCTGAAGAAGAAATCAGTGAAACTGCTGGACTGCTTATATGAAAACGTTCTATACCAGAGCCACTATAACACCTTCTGCTAATACCTACTTTAAGAAGTATAAACATCTTGTACGTATTATGTCTAATCATGTTTCTGTGATCTACAATGGACCTCTTGGGGAGAGTTCACACACATGCCTTATTGTTCGATGGTAAATGCAGTGACTGTGCAACCGTATACTGCCTTCCTGATGTCATGACAGAACAAATAACAATTATACTTGAGTTAATCAAACCGCTCGTTATAATTCTATCACCAGTGCTGATAGTTTCTCTTTGTGGTGTCTGCAAGAAAAGTTTTTCCCAAAGCAATCCAAGCTGTTTCCCAACTTTCCCTCAAATGGGTGAAAAATGTATCTTTGATCAGGTCTAATGATTCATGTATGGGTAGATTTAGAGTTAGTAGTGACTAAAACGCAGACATATTTTAGCTCTGTACTGACTGAGCTCTTTCCATTTCCCAGTCAGTGCCCAGTCTGTGGGTTACGGCCACCACGGCGTGTCAATCTAATACCAGTGTTAGATTATGAAAGTGTAATCCTCACGTCAGGAAGAGACTGGGAATCAGTCTTTATGTGTAAGAAGTTATCAGTAAAACAGTTTTACATTTGAGCCTCATTCTGTTAAAAACAAAATGACATAAAATTACCTTCAAGTTTATAAATGTACCAAAAAATATACAATAAATATCTCCATCTCCATCTTCATCCGCTTTAACCGGGGCCGGGTCATGGGGGCAGCAGCCTAAGCAAAGAGGCCCAGACCTCCCTCTCGCCAGCCACCTCCTCCAGCTTATCCGGGGGAATACCAAGGCGTTCCCAGGCCAGCCGAGAGATATAATCTCTCCAGCGTGTCCTGGGTCTGCCCCGGGGCCTCCTCCCGGTGGGACATGCCTGGAACACCTCACCCACCTCACCCAGGAGGCGCCCAGGGGGCATCCTTGTCAGATGCCCGAACCACCTCAGCTGGCTCCTTTCGATGTGGAGCAGCAGCAGCTCTACTCTGAGCCCCTCCCGGATGGCCGAACTTCTCACCCTATCTCTAAGGGAGAGGCCAGCCACCCTTCGGAGAAAGCTCATGTCGCGGTTCGAATTTTGAGGAAGAGACATACGACTGAAAGTCCATAGTGGGTCAACACAAATTATTTTATTAAAACACATATATGTGGTGAGGATAGGCTCTGTAAGGTTCTTCGGATTTGGAAGGAAAAACAAACGCAGAGAGAGTCCTCGGAGGTGTCTAAAAAAGTGATCTATTAACCACACACAGATGGTACAGTGTGGGGAGCCGGTCTCGTCTCTCTGCCCGTTACAGAAAGCTTTATAGCCATTCTGACGTCAGGACAATTCCTGGAACTCCTCTTCTCAGAACAACAACCCTTTCCCAGGCTTGAAACCAGATGTTTCCCATCATCGGTATCTGGGAACATAACCAATTGTGTATACAAGTGTGCAGTTTTGTGAGATTGTAGGTCCAAGCCAAAAAGAGGTCACTGTCCTTATCTGACTTGGGCTGCCTGGACCCACGGCTCATCTGGCGCTATGAATGTGTTTCACTCTGCGTGCTCTGGAATAGCAGATCTACTAAATGATAAATGATACATGATAATATTTGATGATAAACTGATGCTAAGTGATGCAGACTAATGAAGTAATGATAAAATAATGACCATGCATATGAATGATAACACAGTGACAGTAAAATAACATTCCTTATCGTGACAC
>NW_024586512.1:0-4557 GCF_018398535.1 Haplochromis burtoni
CCTCAGTTATAATAAAGTTTATTTTTTTGTTCTCTCGTACCGCTGTGTGTGTGTGTTCTGCTCCTGGGTCCAGCTTGTGCGCGGAACTTCGGTTCATGACAAAGCCCAACCTGCTACATTTGAAAATGTTAAAAGAGCAAGCTACATCACAGGAACTGCACCCCAGATGTAAAGAAAGTTAATGCAGGCAACAGAGGATCAGCCACCAGATAATCACTGTCTGATATTCTACGCTTTGCATTCTTGTAATTGCCTGAACTCTTCTAAAGCATGAACTTTAACAAAATCTGTTATCTGCAGTTTTTGTTTTACAGACTATTACTTTCTTCTCTAATGCCAATGAAAAGCCTGAAATTAATCAAACAGCAGTGGAAAACTTCACTTTCACAAAAGGTTACAGTTTAGCTTCAGTAATGTTTATAGCGATTCTGGAAGACTAGAAATAAGCCGTGTTATTTACATAGTGCCTATGCTGCAGTTCTAGGATACTTCACATGTGTTTCAGGCTGTCATCTGTATATTTATATATTTCTACTCTTGACTTGCAAGCTGATTTGTTTTTTCCACACAAATAGCAATGTTAATGACTCCATTTCATGAAGGTGAGTTCTGTTGATCATGCTGGTTCACTCGTGACTTAAAATGATTTTATTTTTCTGTATTTTAGGTTTAGGTTGAAAATATGTTATTATTCCAATAGTGTCTCGAGGAACAAAATAGTCCCTATAGTCAAAATACAATATATGCATAGTGTTAGCAAAAGGGAAGTTGATCATTGGATATCCTGCTAAAAGCAGGATTGACCACGTTAAAGTCTGGAAACTTTATTAAAATGAATTTGAAACACACTTCAAGTTGGAAAGCATAAAGGAGCACTAACAAATCCCACCACAGGCAGTAGAGATGGTATTCTGTGAAGCACAGCAGGTATCAAACAGCACACAGCTGGGGTGTGGGAACTGTGTCTCTGTGCCTACAATTCTCTGTCATGCAGTGATTATGGTGCAAAACATTAACATCTTGACAAGAATGTCATGCCATGATTGAAAGAGGAAAGAGTGGAATAAAGCAGGAAACCTGGGAGACATTTGGAGAGCCTGGAACATAACATGTCAAAGAAGACTCTCCAGGCTTTACTTTCAGACCGTTTTGACAACAGGTGCGCATGAGACGGTCAGTCAGACAGTTTCCTGAGAGTTCCCTGTTGGGATTTTAGCAGATGACTCATTAAACCTATGTAACCTTTTATCATTTATCCCATGAAAATAACCTAGTCATTCCTAGTTTATTCCTTTCTCCCACTTCCATCATTTTCCCAAATGCTTATTGAATGCTGTGTCACTGAATACCTATCTCAGCTGCTATAAAATGTGAAATGGGGTAAAGCCAAGACAACTCACCAGTCCATTGCAGTGATCTGGGGTAATTTCTGCCTCTGTGGTTTATGTCTCTGCAGCCTCTAAATTATGAGTTTAGTGAAATTATACTCTGATTAAATGAGTACTGTTTTCTTATGGCTCTGCTGCGTCAGAATATTTAATTATTCTTTTTTAAAGTTACAGCATTTTGAAATTTTGCTTTTTGAGATGAAAGATTGAAGGACAGGGACATGTTAATTTATATTGTTTTACAAATTTATATTGTTATCGATTGGATTACAAGTAAAACATGAGACTGGGGAAAATCATGCCTGTGTGTCTGTGTGTGTGTTTGTGGTCTGAACTTGTTTAAGTGAAGTTTATAATTAAATTATGAACTAGTATATCAAATAATCTAATAGGCTTTAGATCAAGATTTCATCGTAACAAATCAACTCTGTATTACTTTTCTGAAGTAATACCGAGTCATGCTGCAGTCAGTATATTATTGATCTCCAGAAAGGCCCACAAGTTGCCACATCAAATATTTACTTTTCTCTTTTGTTTTGTTTTTTACATCTTCTGCTCTCACTTCATACCTCCACAAAGTACAAATAAAACAAATGCTGTAAAATATTGGAACAGAAGCTTTATTGCAAGGGAACAAATGCTCACAATTTTTATATGTGGCCAGAGTGCTGTGAGCCTCCTCTTTGCTGTAAAAGCGCAATAGCCAATAGATAGATTTCTTGACTTCCGGGTGTCATGGCGGATTGAGTGGACGTGTTTGGTGGTAGCTCCCTATCAGGAATTTAAAAACACCGAAAAACTCGTTAACAGACAACTCAATTGAGCAAAACGAATATATTGGTGAGGAATAAGGTAAAAGGAGGCCAAAATGCCAAGGGGACATGATAAAGCCGCTAAAACAAATACCAATAACGCAACAGGCCAAGACTGCACGAGCCCCGACGGCATAATTAGTGATTCGGCTGGCGAATTACTAAAAGCCATCGAATCATTGAAATCAGAAATGAAACAAGATAATGAAAGACTGAGAGAAGGCATCAACACGTTACAGCGGGAACTGGGCGGTAAGCTTGACAAAATAAAGGAGGACATAAAAACTCTGTCGAAGAGAATGGGGGAAGCCGAGGACCGAGTGGGAAATATAGAAGATGTGACACTGGAGTTAATTGAAGCGCTTCTCCAAAGCTTGAAGACACAGAAATCCATACAGAATAAGCTGGTGGACCTGGAGTCAAGATCTCGCAGAAATAACATACGCCTGTTTGGAGTGGAGGAAGGTTCCGAGGGGAGATCTGTTCAAGACTTCGTCTCGGAGCTGTTACAGCAAGAGATACCTATACTAGCCGGGCTAGATCTTAAGATTCAGCGGGCCCACCGTATCTCCGTACAGAAACCGCGCCCTGGAGAATTTCCACGTCCGATTCTTATTAATTTCCAGGAATTCACAACGAAAGAACTCATACTTCGAGAAGTTTGGAAAAAGAAGCAAATCCAGGTGAATGGCAAGACGATTTACTTCGATCATGACTATGCATCAGATATTGCTCAAAAGCGCAAACAATACAGAGAAGTTAAACGGATATTAAAGGAAGCGGGAGTGCGCTTCCAAACTCCCTATACGAGCATTCGGATCCACTGGCAGGACGGGGTCAGAAATTACGGTAACGCACGAGAGGCAGCTATGGAGATGCAGAGGAGGGGATATGATGTCCAGATCCCGGCGGCATCTGAGGAGGACGATGTGCTTAGCAGAAAGTGTCGAGAGTGGAAACGGGTCTCAATTTCCCAACGAGAGCAGATCTCTTCCCCGAGGCAGAGAGCAAAAAAAAAACTGGAGGAATTCCAGAGAAATGCCGACTAGTACGGGGGATATCTTCCCCCAGTTACTGACCAGAAAATTATAGGCCTCTTAAATTCAAAGTACTGGAGGAGCAACACCGGATGGAGATAAATACGTTGGACTATAATTTGGGAACTACTACTTTAGTTCTCAAATACTTCATAGGGCCCTCCTTTCCATGGAGGTTTTTTTCCCTAGATCTACCAACGGGGTCATGGTGGGAGACAGCTTCCCCCTCCTAATTGGGAGTCGCAAGTATGTGTCTAATTTTTGTTTAATGTTTAGCAATATTGTTTTATTTTATTTTTTTGAACTAGAGGGGAAGATTATTGCACACTGTACGAATCATGAGTGGTGTAGGTAAAATAAAAATTATGTCAATCAACATTAATGGTCTGGGGAATCCAGTTAAAAGGAGTAGACTGCTATCAAAATTGAAACGACACAAGGTGCAGATTATATTTATTCAAGAAACTCATATGTCAAAAGAAGAACATGAAAAATTTAAAAAGTTTGGCTATGTAAATTCTTTCTATAGCTCATGCAAGAATAGTAGACGAAGAGGAGTTATAATTTTACTAGCTAACACGGTAAATTTCGAAAAGTTAGACGAATTCTGTGACAAGGATGGTAGATATGTTGCTGTCAAGGGGAGGATTAATAATGAAATGGTGTCTCTGATAAACGTGTATGCCCCTCCAGAGGACAACTCAAAATTTTATCAAAAACTATCTGGAAAAATTATAAGTTTTAGTGAAGGGACCTTGATATGTGGGGGTGACTGGAATTGTATATTAAATTACACTAAAGATACTACAAGCATAAAAAGACGTAAAGACAATAAATCTAAATTTCTTAACTCATTAATAAAGGAAGCGGACCTCTGCGATGTATGGAGAGAATTACATCCTCTGGAGAAGGATTATACCCATTTCTCAGTAGCCCATAAGGTTCATTCTAGGATAGATTTTTTTTTGATAAACAGAAGTGATAAACATAGAGTCACAGAATGTAATATTGGTATAGCCGACTTGTCGGATCACAATGCCATTCATTTGACTATTCACCTACATAATCAGAATAAGAAATCACTATGGAAATTGAACATTGGTATTCTCAACAATGAATCTGAGGTAAAAGAGATCAAAAAAGAAATACAAACCTGTATTACCCACAATAAGGATGACCAGATAGATCCAACAATAATTTGGGATACTGTCAAAGTAGTAATTCGGGGGTATCTGATATCAAGGACCAGCTACCTCAAAAAAATGAAGAAGCTTACACAGTCCAAATTAGAACAGCAATTAAGGGATTTGGAAAAAAAAA
>NW_024586513.1:0-4556 GCF_018398535.1 Haplochromis burtoni
CCTGAGGAGAGGAAAGCTCCTGCAAGATGTGACAATCTCCCCCACCAGTTGAAGAGCCCCCCAGGTGGCTCGAGGCACCCTGCTCCAGGGCTGGGCCCCCATGCACCCACCCGCCCACAACCCCGGCAACACACCAACCAGGACCCAAGCCCCCGAGTGAATGAATGCCACTTCAAGTACCTGGTGCTAACAGTCAGTATTGAGTGATTTTTTTTTATGCTTAAAAATGAGGGATGTGCCATGGTTCATGTTTGTAGTGAGAGATCTGCTACCACAGGCCCTCTCACTCTATGGTAGGCTGCCCTGCGACAGACTGGCAACCTGTCCAGAGAGGCAAACAACCATTCACACCCAATGGGCAATTTGAAATCACAAATTAACCTCACCACTGCATGTTGTTGAAGTGTCTCACAAGCAGACACAAGGACAACCAGATATCCACCAGATGCTGGATTTGAAGCCTTCTTGCTATGAGGCAAGTGCTAGCAACTGTGCTGCCTTTTCATGATTGTTAATATGCAAACTGTCATGGCCTCCAATCAAGAGAGGTGGGGAATGGTTGCAATCTCAGCATTGTAAGATTGTGAAAATGTACACTCAACCACCCGCTGAACAACAAACATTAGTATACTTTAGTTTGTTAAGCAAGATTTTTCATAGCATAACCTCATGTAAACTGAAAAATTAATTAATGCAAGCTTTAAATTCTCTAGTTTATCAAGTGTCACTGAGAGTGGTTACCTTTAAATATAACATCTCTTATTCCTCCCCTCTCCTCTTTCTCACATATTTTTCCATCTCTGAATGAAACTATTTCACATTCTTTACTCTCCATGAAAATACAGCAGCTGGATCTTTAGACTCACTACTTAACAACCTGCACAGAAACAATTTGTGTGTTTGCTGATACTTGTTGAACTGTGAAAAACTACTTGCCACTTTGTGTCCACTCCTCATATGCAACACTAGCTACATATTGAAGTGTCATAACTACAACTTAGGGAAATCTGCACAACATTAGATCTGCTCCACTTTAACCCTTCAGTATGGAGCTATAACTCATAAATTAGATTTTTCTTTGTGCTTTCTTCATCTTTTCAAATGTGACAAATAGCAGTGATGGATACACCAATAGGTCTGTCGTTAATGACTTGTAGTTCCCTCCATTTAGATTTAAAATCAGTTTGATGTTTTCAGGGGTGTAGTGACGGGTGTGACGGTCCTGGGTTATTTGACCCAATGTTTGGAGTTTTCTTATGATATTCATTGTTTATGTTTAAGTCTTATTTAGTTATCTAAGCTCACTTCTATTATGCTTAGGTTGCTGTTATAGTTCATTGTTTCTTAGATCTCCCTTTGTGTTATCAATCCCTGTGTGTAAGTCTCTCTCGTCGGTTCATCATTTTAAGTCTGTGTGTCTTAACCTGTAACATTTCATTTCTGCGTGTCCTATGTTGTCAAGCTCATGTCATGTATGTGTCCCGTTTTGTTTTCTGTTTTATTTTGAAGAGCTCTGGTGTCCCATGTTCATTGTGTTTAGTTTCACTTCCCCTGTGGCACCATTATGTTCATTCTAATCAGCTGTTTCTCCATGTGTTTCCACTTCCCCTGATCACCTCCTGTGTACATTTAGTCTGTGTGTTTTCATTCATTCCTCGTCTGATCTTCAGCTATTCTGCAATGCTCGTGCCATGTTTTCCTGGATTTTCATACACTCAAGTCTTCACATTTTAGGTTTTTTATGTCAGATTTACATTTACATGTCCATGTCTATGTCCATCTTCAGGGTTTTTTATGTTTGGCAAGTTCACCCAGTGAAGCTTAATGTTTAATTTTGCTGTTGCTTCTTGTTTTGTCCAGTTAAAACCAGCCTTTAATAAATAGCTCGCGTTCAGTTAATATTAAGTTCATTTCCAAGCATTGTTTTGTGTGCATTTGGGTCCTCTATTCTCCACTCCACACAGCCTGCACCTGCTGACTGTGACAACAGGAAATATTAGGTCCCCTCAGATTTGTTAAACCTAAAGTCATGAGCCTTTTTTGAAAATGTCAGAAAGAGTTGTGTTAGGATGACAGGAGTAAAAGTAAAAAGTTGCCAGTACAAATAAAAAAGTCAACTTAAGTGCTGTAAAGAAATATTGGTTCTTTGTCCATTTACTCTACTGCAGATCAAGCAGCAAAACTGCTAAAACTTTGACCTCTTACCTGCATTTCAATCCTGGTTTTTCCACGTAACAGTGATTGTGTTGCAGCACAAGTGCACACCTTTGTGCTGCTTTTCGATTGCTGTGAACTTGGATGTCCTTCTCTTTGATCAGGTCACACTTGTAATGCATGACAATGACATTGTGGGCAGCACGTTGACATTCTGCTGTGACTTTCTGAAACCAGAAAGAAAAAAGATTATAGACTTCAAGATCCACTTTGTGTTTTTAGCACTGTATGTGTATGAATCTGCAAATCCATTTAGCTGATTGTGAAGGTCTGGGGTGGGAACTTTTCCTAGATTTGACTGATTTATGTGAAGAAATTGCTGTTTCAGTACATGGGAGAAATTACGCAAAGGTGAACTGTGTGTGCGGAATAAACACAAAGTTTTGCGCACCATTTATTAACAATGAACTTTTGCCAAAAGTCAGATTTCCAGTATGAATAGAGGGTGTGCTTTATAAAGATTGATTAACATTTAGATAAATTGCCTGTCCAAACCTCTCTGTTTTATATAACCATGACAAAGCTAAAAAAAAAAAAAAAAGAAAAAGAAAAATCATGATATTTAATCACAAATAACACTTAAATAACTTTTGGCAAAAGTTCATTGACTTCTGGGGGCAGAAGTCAATGAACAGAAGTCAGTCTGCCCCAGGGCAGCTGTGGCTACAACTCCACCAGTGTGTGAATGGGTGGATGACTGGGTGTGTAAAGTGCTTTGGGGGGACTAGTAAAAGTGCTATACAAATACAGGCCATTTACTGTATGAAAGCAGTGAAGCTCTGTCGCTGGGATAAAACAATTAATTTCATCTTGTTGGATATAATGCCCACACTCATATTTTTGTATTTACAATCTTAAAGTAAGATGAGTACATCTTCTGAGTATAAATGTAGTAAGGACATAACATGGCCCTCTATATTACTAGAGAGGACGACATGGTGTTACTTGTCAAAGAGATTGAAGACACACACTCACACTGGTGACATCCTCCAGAGTCCATTCTGAAAATAAAACATGACAAAATAAAAAGAAGCAAGTAAATGGATGGAAATCAGATTGAGGGTCATGTGGCAAATTTAAATCATGTCAATGTTCCATAACCAGTGTACTGGACTAAACTAATAATTCTGTCCAACAATTATGATGGTGACCTTTTCCACAGAGAGATTTACAGTGTGAGTAAAAGACAGGTATAAGTGGTTACGACACAGCTACAAGATGCAGCGATTTAGAGTCTCCATTTCACCTTGGGTCGAAAGTGCAGACTTCAAACTATATACCAGTTTTTGAATTGTGTCGATGGGCCACGTAAAACCAGGGTTATGATAAAAAATACACGCGATGTTTTTTTTCTGAACAAAACAGTAGTGTTTACAGCGGGAAGAAGGTAAAACGGGGTTTTCTACAGACAGCGCTAGCAAACACTCTCCGCTTGCGAGTGAAAAAAGAAAGAGAAAAAACACCCCTTCCTGTTAGAGTTTACCATGTCAGCCAATCAAAAAAATGATATGGCAACATGTGGCACTTGGTTGTTTAGGGAGAAGAGGAAGTTTTTAGGAGAGACACCCGCGACGGAAAGCGGGCGAGCGAAAGAAAGGGAGAAAGCGAGTTTTCATATGTGAGACATTAGTGACCTTTAGCGTGTTTGGAGGCTATAGTTAGTTTGTTGTGTAGTTATTGTGTTGTATTATGTGTCAGTTGTACTGCTAAATGTCACATTTTCTCCAAAAAATGCCGTCAAAGGCAGATTGCAGTGTAAACGCTGTTCCCACATGGAAAACTGCACCTCCTGCTGTCAGACCTACAGGGTTTAGGCCTTTGGTGTTCTCCTCTGTCTTATACTGAACACAAACTACATTTTTTGGACTGGCACAAATAATTTGTGTGCCTTCTTATTTGATGCAGCACACCTGATTGTTCTGTAAATAGATTTAAATGGTTATATAAAAAACGCCTGATGCCTTGGCTGCATGTTTAGGTAAATAGTACCATATAACTTTGTTGTTTGCAAAACATGTGCATAATTTTTAAAAATATACAATTTCTATTTGCATTTCAAGTTATGAAAATGATTCGTTAAACATGTTTGTGGGTTTTACAGTAAAAAATATAACTTTTTTCTACTCGGATTTTGAATTTTTTGTCTTAATTTAGATCAACTGTGCTAATATAGTATACTAAAATGAAAAAATAACTCAAATTTCAGATATTTGAGGTTATGCTGAAAATAATGGTACCAAACAAGGCAAGAAAAACATATTTTAAAGGTGAAATATAGAGGTAAAATCAAAAGTAGTCAAAAATGGCCAATTATACCCTGGACCCCAGAGGGTTAAAGACCT
>NW_024586514.1:0-4555 GCF_018398535.1 Haplochromis burtoni
CTGCTCTGGGGATTTTGAAACCCTGCTATGGTTTTCATACAAGTCCAGGCAGACCCAAAATTTTTTGCAGCAAATTTGCTTTCAAGAAGGTTTTTGTAGCTTTGTTTTGCTTTCAAGATCTCGATTTTCATTTCCTTGGTGGCTGTCTGAAAATCGGTAACAGCCCCCTCTTTAAAGGCCTGTCTCTTGTGATCTTTGTCTTGAAAAGTTCTATATAAACAAAACTTTATTTACTTACTTACTTAAAAGTGTTTTGAATTTAGCCTTAGTTGGGGCCATATCAATCACTCTGTAGAAGATAATACCCTGAAGCACAAGTTTGTACAGTGTCTCTTTTTAAAAGGCTTCCTTCAGTCACACAGTTCATACAGTAATTAGTGTTATCAGATTAAAAGAAAAAAAGTCATCTGGACAGGAAGTTGAGACAATAATGTAACTGCAATGCTTCAGTTATATCATTGTATTACTTACACAACATGTGTGATGGCCTTAGCCGTGTAAGTCCATCCCCTCAGCTGTCTGATTCTATCGATGTCAGTCTCCACTGATTCAGATGAGTAAAACTTCTTAAAATTAAAGTGAACCTGCGGATCAGTAGAGAACTGGGAAACAGAAAACTGAAAAACACAGAGAAACATACTTAATAAAAGTAAAAATGAAGTTGATTTATGTCTTTGCTATGATTTTACAGAGGGACAACAGCTGCTCACCTGTGTGTCACTTGATAGAAAGGATTTGATTAGATCTTTCACAAAATTCTTCATAGTTTGAAAATCAGTAGAACGTACGCTGCCTGAACCATCCAACAGAAAGGCAATGTCTGCTTGTGTTCTACACTCTGTCAGAGAAATGGATTCAAATTTAATTTAATTTTGAAGGGTTCATTTTAATATTTTTTCACACTCATATCATGCAAGCAAAAGGATTTTGCATCTTGGTGTGTGTGTGTGTGTGGTGGTGTTTGAAACATTATTTCAAACACCATCTACTGTTACCTGGAATAGAAGAAGGAATGAAAGGTCCAAAATTATTATGGTCCATCTGAAAGCACACACCATTATACATGGTGATACTTTTGCAGTCCTTTGGAATGGTTGGCCCACACACCTGAGAGGAGACAAAGCCACGTTATCAAAATACAGCAGGCTGAATATTTCCATGTCACTTAAACTATGCTTAATTCAATATAAAATAAAACAATTTAGGGGGAAAAAAAAGAATTTCCTACACAACTCCTGATTCTGCTGACTTGCTGAAGTAATTAGTATATTTGTAGTCTTTTTAAAGAAGATAGACTGATAAAGGGAGATATATACATATATAGAGAGAGAGGACAGAGGATTTTGATCCTCACATATTTTAACAAAGCAATGGTAATGTCTGCAGTTCAGTAACTCACCACAGTGTTTTTTGCTCTGGAATCACTTTTCATTGTCAAACCAAGCGACATGTTGACTGCAAAATACGGTGCTGTATTGAAAACATTGCATATTTGTTAAAACAGTCATAAAATACACTTTGTGAAAAGAAAACAACATTCAAATTAAAAACTGCAACGTGCCACAATTCATGATTTGGCTAAGCCATAAGAAGCGGTATTACATCTAGACTGGAAACTGAGATAAACAATAGTTTTTGGTACATTTTCATTAGGATGGAATGCAAAACAGAATTCAATTTCACTGTTACTTCATTTAAAAATTTAAGAAATTACAAAATTTAAATCGTATTAATTTTAAACGTATCTGTTCTTGTTTTCATCATCGGTTAAAAAGTTAATTGAATGTTACATACTAAGATGTCCACTTTGGAAATCTACTGTAACTTTGATTTGATTTAAAGAAATGTATGTGACAGGATCTGTGGAGAATTTCTTACTATCAGAGTTTTAGCACATTCAGAAATGAATGGTTACCTACCTTGAAATCGTATATTTTGGCAGTTTTGGGGAGATGTGGTGCACTTGTATATTTTCCCTCTTTCATTTTGTGAATACTGTTCAAGTGGAGCACTGACAAGCAAACTAAGAAAATAAATCCAGTCAATGATATAAGTCTAGAGAGCAAACTGTGGTTAGATAAACTCTTTATGTCCATATGGCATAAAACATGATAAATAAATAAAAAATAAATAGCAGTAATCGTAAACATTCAGCTGCAAATCTATGTTTAACAAAACAATCCATGTCCTGACTTACTCTGATTGTCTTTGCACCACCTGGTAGCCAAAACCAGCAGCAGAGTTACTCAGGGCCCTCCAAGCCACGGGATCAATATTGAAACAAAGTGCAGCATTTAACACTGAGAATTAAAAAGAAAGATGAGCAACAGTAATTTTATTTCAAGCCACTGTGAAGGATGATAATGTGGTTATAGACCTCTAATTATATTCACTTTTAGGAAACTGTAAATAGTATATGAGTTGCGTTCATTCGTTTTTTTTAACCATGATTTATTTTATTACCACTAGAGAGCACCAAAGCCAGACATTTTAAAGTTCTAAACATTGTGGCTCAGAGCAAATTTTCCCTTGAAATTCAATCTTAAATTTCACTGTAGAAACTTATATATTAATTCTGATATAATCATTCTATAGTGAAAATCTACAACCATACACAACAGAGTCTTTGTTGAAAACAAAGCTACACCTAAACTGTCCTGTTGGGGTTTTTTATTACAAAAACAAAACCTTCCTTTTTTGGGCATGCTAAGAACAGGCATGTGACATCATATAGCTCTTGCCTGTTCAACAATGACAGATTCATGTCTTAGTTTCCAGAAATATAAAGTCATCTAATAATTTACCTCATCAGCATGAACTTGTTTTTCGTGGCTTTGAAAGGAATAAAGAAAAAAATTGTCATATACACTACCAGACAAAAGCTTGGACACACCTTCTCACTCAGTGGTTTGTGTTTAATTTTAGTCCTTTCTGCACTGTGGATACATACCGAAGACATCCAATTCATGAAGTAAGACATATGGAATTATGTTGCAAATAAAAAATTGATAAATAACTCTGTCTTTTAGATTCCTGAAAGTAGCTACACTTTGCTTTGTTGACAGCGCTGCAAAGTCTTGTTGTGTTGTGCAAAAGTTAGGTTGGTACACAGCTGGCAGCAATATTTGAAAACTGTTAGAATTCATATTATGGAAAGAACCAATCAACTAATTAAGAGAAACGACAGTCCATCATTACTTTAAGAACTGAAGGTCAGTCAGTCCGACAATTTCTACAACTTTGAACGTGTCCCCAAGTGCAGTCACAAAAACCATCTGCTGCTGCTGAGGATACATTCATCTGAGTCACCAGCCTCAGAAATTGCAAGTTAACAGCACCTAAAGCTCAGATAAATGTCACACAGTTCTAGTAATAGACACATCTCTACATCAACTGATCAGAGAAGACTGAGTGAATCAGGCCTTTATGGTCAAATAGCTGCTAAGAAACCACGACTAAGGAAAAGAAACAAGAAGAAGAGATTTGTTTGGGCCAAGAAACACAAGGAATGAACATTAGACCAGTGGAAATATGTGCTTTGGTCTGATGAGTCCAAATTTGAGATCTTTGGTTCCACCTTCCCTATCTTTGGTGAGTGCAAACGGATTGTCTCTACATAGATGACTTCCACCATGAAGCATGGAGGAAGAGGTGTGATAGTGTGGAGGTGCTTTACTGGTGACACTGCTGGGGATTTATTTAAAATTGAAGGCACACTGAAACAGCATCCTGCAGCGACATCCCATTCCAGGTTTGTGTTTAGTTGGGCCATCATTTATTTTTCAACAGAACAATGACTTCAAACATAGTCCCCTGACCTAAACCCAATGGAGATAGTTTGGAATGAGATGGACTGCAGAATGAAGTGAAGGGTCAACAAGTGCTCAGCATCTCTTGGAACTCTTTCAAGACTGGTATAAAACCATTTCAGGTGACGACCTCATGAAGCTTATCAAGAGAATGCCAAGAGTGTGCAAAGCAGTAATCAAAGAAAAGGGTGGTTGTTTTGAACAATCTAAACTATAAAACATGTTTTGAGTTATTTCAGACTTTTTTGTTGACCAAATAATTCCTTATGTGTTCATTCATAGTTTTGATTCCTTCATTGAGAATCTACAATGTAAACAGTCATGAATATAAAGAAAAACTATTAAATGAGAAGGTGTGTATTTCCCTCAGCCTTTGTTCTTTTTCCTTTTTTATTAACATTTCTTCTTAGTTTTTACACAGACATGAATTTATATTCTGTCATAAAAAAGAGCAATAGCCAAACGTAACAAAGTTGGATGCAGTGACAAAATAACATAAATCAAAGTATGATGTGACATTCATGTAAAAAGCTTCCAATTCTGAGTAGCACTGAACAAAACAATCAGATATGTCAAATGAACACATGAAATCATGTCCTGTTCTACTGTTTGTTTTTGATAAATAATGAAGAAGTTACTTTCCTCAGTATGACTATTTAAGAAATACTTTTTTCACTCAGTAAACTTCGACAACAGAAAAACAAAACATTTTAGCATTGAAGGTATTTTTATACCCATTCACACAC
>NW_024586515.1:0-4555 GCF_018398535.1 Haplochromis burtoni
AGAATTACACCGCAAAAAGTTGTTTTTTCAACCCATTAAGTTATCCTATATACAGGGTTTGGCCGCAAGAGCATTTATAACGCTGACTTAGAGGATAAATAGACATTATATGACAGTTGAGGCAAGTTCATAAACATTGAGGTAAAAATAAATGATGCTGAATTAGATAACTGATATAAATATATCTAATATAATAACTAATATAACCCAACAGCCAAACAACCCAAACACAGATTTGCGCGTTAATGCGGCTATGGCGTTAGCGAGATTAACCCTGACATCACTAATATATATGTATATATTATATATATATGTGTGTGTGTGTGTGTAATAAAACACACTTATGAACTATAAAGAACAACAACAACAAAAAGCTAGTAATTTTAACAATTTTTTTCATGTTGTCAAATCGTATATATTAGTTTTGTTCATGTCAGAGCAATTGTTAATATCTGTAAGTTAAAGATGGTAGCTTTTTATTTCCACTGTATAACAATAACCAGACATAAATATTTCTTTGTCATTTCTGTGGGAGGAAAAAACATAATTAATATTATTACATGGTGCAAGTGTTGATAGCAGAGATGCTGAAATCAGAAATCTGGGCTGTCCTCTTCTTCTTTGGTCTCTGTGATGCCTGACGGATTTCCAAAGGTGCATAATACACTTCGTCATCCTAAAATGTCATAATAATTTAGATGTATCATGATATACTTGTGTAATATGATAAATGTATTTTACTGTTCAATATCTTGATCATCATGACTACAGAAAATAAATAGTAGCTGTAGTATACATATATCATATCACTGATGTGAAGACTGATGAAAGCCATTAATTACCTGATTTCTTGTAGTCTGGTCTCTTTTCTCATACTGTTTTTCATCAACTTGAGGTTTCTTAGCTACAGAAATTAACAACATGTAATTAAAATGAATATAAAATAAATATTAAAATATATCACAATATTAATTATGGTAATACATTAAAAGATACATTCATTTTAATCAGCCACTTTTCCCCCAGTTTTTTTTTCTTCCAAAAACTCAATTTAATAGTGATGGTCAAATGACCAGAGGAATAAAGTGATAAAAAGTAACTGGCTGGACAAAATGAAACATTGAGGAGTTACCTGTCTTCTGACAGTAATAAATCAAAAGGGAGGAGAGGAGAGATGAGAGGATAGCAAAAGCTTAACAGAGAGAATAGAAGAGCATCCAGCAAAGAGCACAGTCGGGCTGAGTCTCACGGTGATGAGGTTCACTGGAATCTGAATGAAAAAAAACCAACACACCAGATATCTAGAAATTGTGAAAATTTAGACACTGTGACATTACAGACGAACATGATTGATGTGCTCAGTTTCATCTTTAATTCTAGGGATGGAACAAAAATCCAAGCATCTTACATCATGCATGCATGGGTTTCAATAGTGGAAATTCAGTTTCTCTTTCAATCCATAATCTTGCTGCCACTTTGACCATTAAACAAGTACGGGGTTATGTAAGACCTGATTTTCTTTCTGTGCTTAGTTTGTCCGATCCTTTAAACAATTCACAGAAAATGTATTAATGATACACAGATTACTTACAAAAGAAAATCCTCGTTGTGATGTTACCATATGTGTGCACATACCCAGGAGTAATTAGTTTCTTATCCGTAAGCGCAAGCTTTTCAGTTCCACAGTAGTAGAGACCCTCATTGAAATCAGTGATGTTTGTGATCAGCAGCTCGTAAGATTGAGAGGACTCATTCTTCGCCAGGTGAAAATCAGGGAATGGATTCAGAATGTTTCTGTAAGCAGCCCCATCATTTGAACTTTGGTCCCCATTTCCTATACCACACTATGTAAACTCCAACTGACGATTTACAATCACAGTGTAGAGTGATATTTTCTCCTGGTCTGATTGCCATCTCTATCAGTGAGTCATATCTGAGATCTTGACTGGAAGTTAAAGATCCTGGAGAAAACCCCCCCCAAACAAAATTAAAGGTTGTTTGCATCTGCATGGGATTACAAGAATGAACATCAATAAAGATGGAATAAATATGATTTACCTAAATGAACAATCAGAAATACATGCAGGCTGTCCATGTGTGATGATGATGACATCCTGGAGTTAGAAGGCAACACCATGACCTACTAACAGATGTCATGAGCCATGCAGATTTTTCCATTCAAGGAAATGTTAGTTGTGATTGGTTGCTGAGCGAAATTCTTTGTGGTTGCTTTCTATAGGCTTTTTAAGTTATCTTTTACTGATGTAAAAGATAACTTTCAAAAAACAAAAAAAGCGTAAACAAATTGCACATTCAAGTTTATAAGCCCTAGATTTCGTCCAGAGCTTTGATTGATTTCTTCATGTCTTCATTTCAGAAAAGATATTCATAATACAAAGAAGACTTTCTAGTTGTCCACAAGTTTTATTTAATTATATTTGGAACGCCTATGTGAAAGATTTTATAGTCCTAGCCCAATCTAAAACAAAAAAACAAACAAACAAATAAACAAAAAAAATCTTTCTTCGCTAGTAAATTTGCATAGTGCAAATGCAATCCAAATATGTTCTTCAAAGACCATGCAGTCGCTTAACTGACTTGACCCACCTGTAAATCGTAGCAGTTTGAAGTCAAGAAAATGCAGAAAGTGCCCATTAGAGGTTATATATTATTAATGTATGTTAATGTATGGTAATATATTAAGCAGAAAGTCAGGCAAAGTAAAATATTTATATAGAGACACAATACTGCTGTCTTTACTGGCGTAAGTTAATTACAAAGATGGAGCTTGATCAATCCTTTTAATTCCTTTAAGGTCAAATCCAGTAACTAGTTTATATTAAAACCTGTACAAAGTCAGCATGTGATACAGAAACTGATTTTTATCAATAACACAGCCTGAAACACACATGCTTAATGATTATATGATTATATGCATGCCTTAGTGTGTACACCTGAAGTGGGAGCCACCTGGCTACACTCATAAAAGAGTTTAAATATTAAGTTTACATGTTAATAAATTCATGAATAAATGAGATACACTTTTACTGTAACCATATGAACAAATGGATTATTTTACTTACTCCCAGTAAGTGTGAAAGCATTGAGCAATTACATGATTGTCTCAGTGCACCAAATGCTCAAAACTAAAACTATAAAATCTCTTTTTTTCTCTCTATTTTTTTCTTTACAATCTACGCAGAGTGGGAAAGATGTAATTTTTGATTATGGCATGCTTCCCTTTGGGATACCCCTGTGAACAAAAGATTGTTAGGGGATGGTAGAGTTTCAATTTCAAGAAAGTACGGTATCTTGCATTGGTGCCACATTTACATACTGTGATCTTTCCAGAGAATACAGGGTTGTTATCTTTCAGTACATACACTTTCAAACTGTACTTTATTTGCACTAAATATCAAGTGATAAGTATTCATAAGTGTTTAAATAATAAATTGTCCATGAAAGTATTTGGGTGGATGCTAACAGAAGTGTGGGAAGCATAGGCATCTGTTATGAAGTGGGTCCTCTACTGTGTGGAAGGTTGGTGGTTTGATCCCTCCAGTGCTCATTTGTGCTGCCAGACGCTCGTGGAGTGCAGTCAGCTTCTTTAGCCAGTAGGCATGAACCATGTCGGGCCCTGGTGCTGTCCAACTCTTCATACTGGAGACCCTTTCTTGGATATCTGCCACTGTGATGGTTACTGGACCCTGTTCAGGGAGATCGCTGTGGTCTGCCCTCAGATCGTGGTTGTAGGTATCGTCCGTAGTGCTGCATTAACATCATCTAGCAGACCTTCTGAGGGTACTTCACGTAATCTTGGTAACCGACTACGGGGGATACAGGTTTCAAGCTTGGCCATGATCCTATTTTTCAGGTCAGTTCCTCTAGCACTTGATCACCTTTCTCCAAAGTTGACTCCCTGACAGTTTTGTCAAAACGGCGTTTATTCCGTTCAGCAACCTTCTGAGAGTTTTTGGCAGCGATCTGATAGCTCTTGTGGGGGCAGTACCCCCCTACATTTCACTGTGTGTTATACTTGTATAACTATGCATGTGACAAATAAAGAACCTTGAACCTTGAACCTTGAACCACTTATCTACTCTCCTAGAGCTCTACTCTACTCTATTCTACTTTTCTACTCTCCTATTTGCCAACCTTTTTTGCGCCAAAGACCGGCCTTTAAGGTGTCGTGGATAAATACAACAAAATAAAATCAGTGCTGGTACCAAAAAAAAAGAAGATTTATTCATAACACACAGGAAAACACCCAGTGAAAGCGAGTTAAGGATAAAAAATAAATAATGATAAAAACTGGTAAAAACCCTGAAAACCATAAATTTCACACCCGAGTTTCAACTCTCGCAACCCGGTACCAAATGACTCCCAGACCGGTGGTTGGGTACCGCTGTCCTAGAGCACTCAAATCATTTTATATGACATGTCTCATTCACTTTCTTCTATGCTTAAGTGCTTCCTGTCTACCAATCATACTCCGACAGATGCATAGGAGAGCAACTTGAGGTTAGTAACTTCTTCAAGGATTTTTGGTATGCAA
>NW_024586516.1:0-4553 GCF_018398535.1 Haplochromis burtoni
GATTTTTCTGACTACTTTTTAGTTTTACTCCCTACAGTTTCAAGCAAATATCTGTACTTTCTACTTATTACGTTTTCAAAACAGGCTCATTACTTGGCTATAATGCATTTGGGGGGAGTCATTATCTCGTTATTATCTTGTCACTGTGGACCTCCCAGCCCATTGTTCCTTCACTGGGCTGGTTTCAGTCATTATGCAAATGTACTGTTAATAAGATTGGAGAAACCTGCAGTCAGCTGACACTGAAGAAGTCACTTGGATGAGAGACGAAACGTTTCTCCCACTGAAAACGCTACTTTCAGATAAACAGAATCAACTTTTGGAGACTGCAGACCTTTGTTTGTTTATTAATCACCAGTGGATAAAAAAAAAGATGACATGTGTCAAAGTCAGGGATTAAAAGTGATTGTTTTTAAGTGTCAGTTAATTTCCAGTGCAGCTTTCCTCTCAGCTCAACAAACATCACAAACACACAAAGTGTTTGTGTGCAGTTTGTCTCAAAGTGTGTTGCTAGCTCAAGGTCCAGCTGCTGTATTTCCTTGCTGTAGGTTAGTGCAGGATAAACAGGTTAGTTTGTTGTACTGTGAAAAGTGAAGAACACACTGCTCTTTAAGAACAGAGAAAGACGAGAAAGAGCGGACTCGACAGCGGAGCTCCTTGCAAATAAACAGTGTGGTTTATTTACAAAGTGGTAAAAACAGTGAACAGCTGATCCAGGTACAATGAAAGTTGAGTGGGTGGTTTTCTCCTCTTCTTTTCATCCGTGCCCGAGTAGAGAATAAACACCCCGTGTCCTCCAATAACCCTCGTCCCAGGTGGTGATTAACCCTCGAAATTCCGAGAACACAACATCACGGGCAGGCCGACCGATGCCAGTCACTTCTAACAAATAAAATCAAAGTATAATTGACAGAATGAGTGGAGTCATTCAAATTTTTGATTACCAACCAGAACTTTGTTTGAATGATTAACAGATCATATCAGTATTGTTGTTTTTCACTGTTATTTTTTAGAGAGTAATTTGTTAGAGGTTTATTCTTTCAATTGCAGGAGAATTGTGAAAAATGTTGTTTTCTGCAGATACATTTGGAATTGTGCATTTTCAATAATGGATCTAAAATGGCAATAAACGAAAGTCTTTAGCTTTTCAGTTTGCTTTTTGCACGCAGTGAAACACATCATGAACATAAAGAAGACACACTTTTACCAAAACAGTGAAGATACTACAAATGGCATGTAAAAATACAGCATGTTGGATCAGGTTTAGATAGGTATTCTTACATTGTACTCTAATTTATTCAATATTTAAATCTGCTTAGCCAGCTATTTTAGTGCAACAAACCTTTGGAGGAAACTAAGCTCTATAATGAACACTCACAGTCCAAGCCATTAACAGTCAGATTTATGGTTGACCAGACTTTAGTTAGAATTTGTTTTTTTTTGTTTTTTAGACAGTAATTTTTTAAAGGCTTTACATTTTCCATTGGTGCAACCTTTTAATTTCTTTTTTTAAATTTACCTATGCTGTGTCTATGTTTAGTAGTTAATACCCAGGTAACATCCTTGACCACATTGGTTGTTCTTCCTGTTAAAAGCGGGTTTTTCCTTCCTACTGTTGCCAAAGCACTTGCTCAGGGAGTCATATGATGGTTGTAATACAATTAATTGAAAATTCATAACAGCATTTATCACAGCCACATCAGGCACACAGTAAGCTGTGCTCTTCCATGTTAAAATCAGCCTTCATTTTGCAGTAAATTACATGCTGCAAACTATAGAAAACTGTATTTGTATGACTCATTTAAATACTTCTCTCCCAAAACTCCAACCAGAAGAACTATAACTCCTTCCCATTTGCACCAAAACACACCCACAAAGAAAATAAGTTTCTTTTTCTGTACTAAAGTGCAATGGTGAAAGTGAGTTTAAAGTAATGATAAGGCTCGTTCAAAGGAGCTTGCAAAGAAAAGCGTCTGGACTTCTTTAAGTTGCTTGAAGACGTTTCACCTCTCATCCGAGAAGCTTCTTCAGTTCTAAGGTCAAATGGTGGAGAGTCCCAGATATAAACCTAGTGGGAGTTTCCCCCCACAGAGGGACAAAAGGACCCCCTGATGATCCTCTAATCGCCTGAGCCAAGGTGTGAAACTGGGTGTGGGTCCCAATCAGCCAGAGTTTCGGGTGAGTTCATTGTGAAACCTGGCCCCACCTTATCATGCGAATTCCTGAGGTCAGATGGCCCAGGATGTGAGTGGGCGTTAAGGCGTCTGGGAAGGGATCTCAAAACTGGATTATAGATGGCAGAGAGTTGGTGTCGTAAACCCCGCCTCTGTTCAAAGATGGTCGCTCACAGTGGACATAGATGGCTTCTTTCACTCCTCTTTCAAACCATCTGTCCTCTCTGTCCAAAATGTGAACATTGGCATCCTCGAAAGAGTGTCCTTTATCCTTAAGATGCAGATGGACTGCTGAGTCTTGTCCTGTGGAGGTGGCTCTTCTGTGTTGTGCCATGCGCTTGTGAAGTGGCTGTTTGGTCTCTCCAATGTAGAGGTCTGGGCATTCCTCGCTGCACTGTACAGCATACACCACATTGTTAAGTCTGTTCAGACGTAAGTTCAGACTCTCCACCATTTGACCTTAGAACTGAAGAAGCTTCTTGGATGAGAGGTGAAACGTCTTCAAGTAACTTAAAGAAGTCCAGACGCTTTTCTTTGCAAGCTCCTTTGACTACGCTGACCTGGATGACTGAGAACCTTCACAGACATAAGTAAGGTGTCGTGAAGAAATTGTGATCCCATTCTTGGAAGCACAAAGAAGAGGGGGAAGCACCGAATCTGGATGATTTTGGAGACGATTAGTCTTTCCTTCTAAAAGTTGCAGGGGATACATATTCTTTCAGACTTTGTGTCTCAGTATGCCTTAAAATGGGCCCCTTTCTATAAGGCAAGTCTTTTGTTTAGCAAATTCTTAAGAATCCACCAAATAACCCAGGTGATTTTGGAGAGGATAAAAGTGAAATACTTGATGGCTTGGAACATGAATCTTTGTTCTATTAGGATCTCCTTTTCTTTTTGATAGTTTCCACTGTAGCTTGCGGAAGTCTGCACTAAGTGCGCACATGTTTATTGACATCGATCAGAGTGTCTGATAGTGTTCCTTACAGTGGCTGGGAAGTGCAAATCACATTTACAACATCAACAACAAAATAACATTTCCAAAAACACTTTTACATAAAAAAAGACAACAAAATAACATTTAAGAAAACACTTTAACAAGTCCGCAACAAATTAACAAGTGGCCCTTGACGGAAAGGGATTGTCTGAAATACCGGAAGGGACTCAACGGTAGGGCTTTGGAGTTGACGTAATGCCGCAATGTATTGTGGGAGCGCGGCGCCATATATCTGGGTCACGAATCAAAGCAAACACACTGTGCTGGAAGGATGGTTGCTAGAAACATGCTTAAAAGCAGTTTAAAAGAAAAGGGACAGTACAGAGACAGGTTGTGTCCGGATGCAAAGAGACGGTACTTGCAGAAAATAGCGTACATTGGAAATGTCGAACCGTATGAAATACGGCCGTGGAGTAGAAACCCTGACGACCTACCGCTATTGACGTAGCCTGATATATTTTCGTACCTTGTCTGTGGAGTCAGCGTGTACAAGGTGAACCGGTTTCGCAATTATAAATCTCTGGAGGGACACATTCAAATTAGTGCAGCATAAATTCATTCATGAGGGGGAAATTACAGTGAGAACATGTGGAGGCTGTTAGAGCGATAACACATTGAGTTCAGTGCATTGATGTGATATTGTCCTGATGGATTTAGTTATTCTTTATGGTTAAAGAAATTGCAATGATTTATTAATGCAATGATTATTATAAATAATCCTAATTATAGATCTTGCTTCCATGTTTGTGTCCTGTGTCACTGAAAATACATTTTATTGTAGTTTTATACATTGATTAATGACCTGCAAAATCTCCTTATCATATTAGGTGTCCATAACTGTCACTTAAAGTCAAACTTTATGCTTTCTCCATCTTGAAAGTGATTACATCCTTGCATTGCATACTTTAGGTTCATTTTCTGCAGGCAGGTTTCTGAAAGAGAACAGGCAGATTTAGAATATAACATGCAGTGTTCTATAGATGGATGCTTAAAAAAGAAGAAAAATTACATGTATGTGCTAACTTTCTAAACACTTTGTTACATTTATGATAAATGGATTAGAAAGTAGATAAAACACATTTATGTCGGCCTTGGCTCATTAAAGTCCTAGTCTTTAAATTAACTTTGTATGTTTCAGGCACTCTCAAAGACCGAATGAACCAGCCATGGGTCATGGTGAGCATCACAGGGAAGGTTGAAGCCGCCCACTGCACCTTTATGGCCAGAGTCACAGAGACCTGCAAGCTGTTTTCTGTTTTCTATGCAGTGTTTACTTTTTGCAAAGCCAGTCAACCCCCCCACCCTGCAGTCTGGCACAAAGCAAAGTGTGTTACCTGCAAGGACAGCACTAATTTTTTAAAGGCTTTACATTTTCCATTGGTGCA
>NW_024586517.1:0-1137 GCF_018398535.1 Haplochromis burtoni
CTTAGACACTCTCTAAGGACAGGTGGACGACAGATTATTACAAGTAAGACTGTTTCTTGAGCTTTTTGAGTTCATATTATATAAACACTGTTCCGAACAATTTGACTGAGCGAACTTCGACTGCCCGCATTTAAATTTGGTGTATATCCAATTTTGCAGATTTCGGTATGAGCACCTGGCTCTGTGTACCTTTATTTTGAAGGCCTTTGAAGAACCATCCTGATGTCTCCATTGGGCCTCCTGTTTGGACTCCATTAAGCCTAAAGAATATCATTCCTATCACAGAGTGCCAAGTCATTTATGAGCACATTGCAATGTGTATATAAAACAGCTTTAATTAATCATTAAACCAAGCATATGCCAACACACAACGCAAACCAATGTCCCCAATGGACATGGGGTGACGCTTCCAAACTGTGTTCAAAGCATTCAAAAATAAACAGAGTGAATCCACGTGTCCTACCACGTCGGATGTGTGCATTGCGCTACGTTCCTCTGTGCCACTGCGATGGTGCCGTTTCCTATATCTCCTTCTTGTCCCACCATGTGAAAGCATCGTCACTCCAAAAGCTGCATCCAGAAATCCTCTTCATTGTCCTGATGTATGCAGTAAAACATGCTTTGATGGGCTGTGATGCGTCTCCAACAAGCCATACTGTGTGCATTTTTATTTTAAAACTAAACCAATAAACTTTCCTTTCATACAAAACAAATAATGGATGTATTGACTTACATCGTTCGTAATAAGGACTTAAAGGTGAAAAACTCCCCTTTGAGTTCACCCGTGTCAGGTAAATAACATGCGATCACACCCCCATGCAGTCAGCTGAGGTGCAGGAAAACACCTGCACCACCACAAGAAATAAACTAACCTTTCACTTTGACTCTTACAGGTCCATTTCTTTAGCTGAGTGTCAGTGTTTCTGCGTGACCTTGTTTCTCTGTTCAGTAAATCATCATCTCTCTCTCATTCACAGGCCCTTCTGAGGTCACTTATGGCCAAGTCCAAATCAGATCTCAGAGACCTGCAGGCAGAAATACTGGTAACCTCTGCAACATCCACTCATACATAGACCATAGGAGGAAATCATTGGTGATTCTGGCTCCTTTGAATCAGCTTTTGGAGTGGTTTTCACA
>NW_024586517.1:2031-4550 GCF_018398535.1 Haplochromis burtoni
TTTCTCAATGAATCCCTGATGTCTGTGAAGGTTCTCAGTGTGAAGGTTCTCAGTGTGAAGGTTCTCAGTGTGATCTGTGAAGGTTCTCAGTGAAGGTTCTCAGTGTGAAGGTTTGTGAAGGTTCTCAGTGTGAAGGTTCTCAATGACTGCCTGAGTAACCTTGCAGGTCAAGAGCAATTTAGCATGGGCAATGTAAATGCTTTAGCACATAGTAAGAATCACTTAATTGAATCACCAGAATTGTATCCTAATCTCATAAATGAACTCTATATTGATGCTGATCTCTTTTATTGGTCTTGAGATGAATGAGAGAGGAGGGGATGACGTACATTCTGGTGATAAACTCCTTTCCATCCTGTGCGCAATAATATCCATGGGAAAGCAAAAAGCCCTCCAAGTCTTTTGAGACAACAATTCAGCAAAAGTTATTTTTATAGATCCAATTGTTATGTTCACAGTGGTTGAACAATGATTTGTCACATCTCACTAAAATCTTCTGATGTTGCTCTCCAGTCCTCATGCCCAGGAAAGTACAGGACGATCTTGGACTCATCTTAAGAGCACTCTCTTATACTTATTGGCCTCTCTTGCTTTCTCTTTTTGAAACTATTACAAATCTTGCCTACTCCTTATGATTACTCCTCTCTTACCTCATCCTGACCTCGCCTGAGCCTGGTTCTGTTGGAGGTTTCTTCCTGTTAAATAGGAGTTTTTATACATAACTCTCACGCATAGCCCAAGATGGATGCCTCAGGGGGTACATGAGGTTCATACCTTACCCAAGGGCATTTCAATATCTAGAGGCAGGAGTTGGTGATTGTACCACCAACTTCCTGCTAAGTCCACAATCCTCTCTATATCCTGAGCAACAATATATCTGCGACTGGAGGTGGTAACTAGTGAGGAGTGTAAGGACTCCGTCCAGGAGGTGACTGTGTTAGCTGTACCACAACACACCTTTCTAGCTAATTACTGAAGAAAAAATGATTTCACATTTGTCTAATGTACATTTTTAGATGCTTGAACATAAGTAAGGACCATTTCTACAACGGCTAGATGACTAAATTTGCCTTTTTGAATTATCTCAGTTTCCTATCAGTGTTTCCAAAGGACTAATGGACTTTATTATAACCCAGTCAAAAGAGTCTCTGTACTTTTACCCACGAGTAAATGATTTTACTGTAATATTAATTAATCTGCTGCAGTAATACTTTTAGAATCTTTAAAAGTGGATTTCATGATGTTGGAGCCCACTAAGGCCACTCCCGATCTCTTGTTATGAATTGACTCTATAAATAAAAGTCAAGTGAATGAACCTGTACTCTATGTTGTGTTACAGAGTACCCAGCTGATCCAGATGTTGTGTACTCATCAGTGAGAGCAGGTACCTCAGCAGATCCAAATATAAATATGTTAATGTATTTGTATAACGACACAACTGATCCAGTGTGTTTCACCCACACAGGAAAATGAAGATAGACAGCTGGAGGAGCTTCACGTCTTTCCAACCTGAATCTTATTTTGAGTGTAACTCGATTCTGCCAGATATGCTGCTTGTTCTGCTTTGTTTCCATCTCCTTTATAGCGTAGCTTCTTCCTTTCAGCACAAGTTTAGATCTATGAGTACTTGAACAGTGAGCCACAGTGCATTTTAAAGAGTGCATATCTTGAGAATCCACTTCTGATTTGTTATGAGATTTTTATAAACTCTGAGGTGTAAAATTTCCAAATCCGAAGCCTCCAGACTCTCTGGCAACTGGACCGTCTCCAGCTTTAAAACCACTGAGAGCATCCTGGCTTTGAGAAAACAGATAACCAATAGGACTTGAGCTAAATATTCAAGTCACAACCCCTTGCTGCTCATCTCTTTGTCTGTCAGCACTAAGCAGAACATCACAGCTTAGTGTGCAGCAGTATTTGAAATGTTTTCTCTCAGTTCAGCTGTAGGGCTGTGAGCTGCTCTTATACATCTGTCTGCAAAGAGGAATTGATGCAGCTGTCTTAGTCATAGCCATCAAACAGACAAGCTGCTGCTACCTCGATTAACAAACTAATTCAGAATCAGACTGATGTGTTGAGCAGGTTTTATACTTTCCACTTCCATGTTTCTTGTTCTCTGTAACGTAAATCTAATCCTTGTAAAGACATCTGCATACCTGTCTGTTTTCTGTGCTTGTTCACAGTCATGCTTAGAGAATTTAGATTGCAATGCACCAACAACATGTAGTTATCTATTCCTTTGTCAGAATAAACTATAAAATACTTTTGTTGTCTATGTTGTTATTGAACAATAGAAACAAAATAAGAAAGCCGGGAAAAAGAGCAAAGAAATGTGGCCTTTGCTACCCCTGAATTTGGACACAGCCTATATATACTCACACAGGTAATAAGGACATGGGTCGTACCTTTGTGTCCTACCATATCCCAGGATTCATTGCGGGCGATACAGAAGGTTGTTTGTCTGACAACGATGGCAGTCGAAGCAGGAGAGGAAAACACTTTCAAATATAAGTATATGA
>NW_024586518.1:0-4549 GCF_018398535.1 Haplochromis burtoni
CAATACCCATCCCTAGGTGGGACTGACAAAATATACTGGCGACTTCCCCCTTCAAGCATGAAACTTGGTATTTGATACTTTTGCTCCCTTACAAGAATAAACACAATTCTTGACTGTTGCTCACTTTCTTCATTTTTATTGTGACTTAAACTCAGTTGAGCAAAGGATTAAAACTATTAACCAGAATACTGGTTTGGGGTCCATTTGTCCCATTATAGGATATAAAGTAATAATAATAAACAACAGAGCTAAACAATGAACCAATAGAAAAGAGCATACTGAACCTTAACCCTCATGAAATGTAAGATCAGTTTTCCTGATACAATTAATAAAGTAATGTAATAAACTGAACAAACAATGCTGAGAGTTCTTTACTGCTCTGGAAAAAAAGAAAAAAAATGATTTGAATATGGATCATCTTTTCACTCAGGTGTTCAGCAATGACTCACATCTGTCCCACATTTTTTAAGTATATACGTTTTACACCGTATGAATTCTCATGTGCTTCTTTAATTGTAGCTTATCGACAAACCTTTTCCCACAGATGCTACAAGGAAACGGTTTCTCACCTGTGTGAATTCTTATATGGCAGTCCAAACGTGACTTCTGAATAAATCCTTTGCCACAAGTGCTACAAGAATGTGGCTTCTCACCTGTGTGAATTCTCGTGTGTGTTTTGAATCCTGATGAGTCAGAAAATCTTTTCCCACAGGTGCTACAACAATATGGCTTCTCACCTGTGTGAACTCTCGTGTGTGTTTTGAATGCTGACAAGGTACAAATTTTCTTCCCACAGGTGCTACAACAATATGGCTTCTCACCTGTGTGAATTCTTGTGTGTGTTTTCATTGCTGATGAGGTAGCAAATCTTTTCCCACAGGTGCTACAACAATATGGCTTCTCACCTGTGTGAACTCTGTGTGTTTTGAACGCTGACGAGTCAGAAAATCTTTTCCCACAGGTGCTACAAGAATAAGGTTTCTCACCTGTGTGAATTCGCCTGTGTTTTTTTAACGCTGATGAGTCAGAAAATCTTTTCGCACAGGTGCTACAAGAATACGGCTTCTCACCTGTGTGAACTCTTAGATGTGCAATCAGTTTGTATTTATCAGGTAAAGTTTTTCCACACACGTCACATTGTACAGACTTGTTCTTTGTGTCTGTTCTACTTTGACTCACTGACACAAGAGTGTTGTCTACTCTCTGACTGTGACGTCTCTTCTTCAGCTCTGCATTTCTAGTTGATCTTGAGTCCACGTGCCCATTTTCTTCATAATCTCGGCTCTCTGCTTCAGGAGAGCTGTGAGAAAGGAGCTGCTCGCTGTTTGGTTCTGGTTCACTGTGGTCACTTTTCTCATAAGCGGGTGTCACCTTGAAAGTATCAGTCTCCTGCTTCAGTCCAAGCTGCTCTCCCTCCTGACTTCTGCATAGTTCCTCCTGTTCCTCTTTAATCTGTGGAGGCTGTGGATCCTCCTGGTCCAGACTGGAGTTCCTCTCCTGGTTAAAGACCTCCTGGTCTGTAAGAACATCCTCTTCTTTAAAAGCATGCTGCTGATGGACATCTAAAGGCACAAAGGGGACAAAATGATAGCAAAACAAACATTTGAGAAAATATTTACTGGTCTAAACCATTAGCAGATCTCTACATCTTGAGTATGTTGCTCACATATACCACTGAAATTTAAAATGTAAAAATGTGAAAAATTAGGAGGTTTGAAAACTCTGAGTTCTTCTTGTGCCTTGAACCCCTGGCTAGCTATCGAGCTGGTGGGTAACAGACGTCTCTGAAAACGTCAGAGCACTTTTGCAAATAGGTGATGTCTTGATAAACCGTGCAGATATCTGAAGTTTACACAGCTACATTTCTCGCCTGAAAATATGTTAAAAGTTAATTTTGTCACCCAGAAAGAGTAATATTAAAACTAAGTAGCTGCCGCCATTGTTGGGAACGTAAATTGGCTGAGGTGCACTATGATTCCTGGGATAGGTTGGGCCACGAAGGATACACCCAACCCATCCTTCAAATCTGGGAAAATGAAGGACACATTTGTAGGCCGCATTTGGAGGAATCTTTGAATTTGGACAGCCTTCATTGCATTGCTGCAACGTAATCGGCCTACAAATGCAGACTCCGAAGGATGCAGGCCCTGAATTTGGACACAGCTATGATACTGGACACTTCTTCTTCTTCGGGGTATAACGGCAGCTGTCATTCTTGTACATGCAGTGCTGCCATCTTCTGTTTCAGTCCATTATTACAATCTTAAATCTTACAAAACTTCCCATGACAAGTTGACTATTAAATTAGTGGTGGACGATTTTGATGGTAGACTAATCATGGCAGCCCTAGAAATAACTAAATGTTTTTTTGTTAAATGAATGTGGATGTCTGGATTGGCTATAGTTATAAGAAGGCATGCTGGGGCAGAGCTCTCTTGCACAGTGTTTTGGCTGTGCTTGAAATGCCATGAAAACTCTTTGTCTGATAAATTTCAGTTTAGAAACTCTGAATTCATATTTTCCAAAACAGAATATAAATATTTATTCATACTTACTCAGACCTGTAAACTGTTCAAAACTCACCATTTCCATGCTGCAGAGGAAACATGTAATTCTTAAACTGATAGCACAACAAAATGAAACTTGTGTTGTTGGCTTTGTGTCTCTGTGCAGATTTTGTCTGAGCAGTGGGTGGAAATTTGAAACTCAGATGTTTCACATCTTTCATTCTGCTGAATTCTTATGCACTAATTTTTCACCTTTTTGCATGAATTAATGGTGGAAATGCATTTATGTAAATGAAAACAGAAAATTATGCCAAAGAGATTAAATCATGCTGCTTTTTACTTTTGGACCTTCAATTCTTCCTGTGACTCTGAAAATAAATGCAACCAACTAACCTAACCCAGCTCTCTGTGCATGTCTCTTGAGAGTGAACAAGGGGAGAACATGCAAACTCCACACAGAAAGACCTAGACACCTGGTGGAGTCAAACCCAGGACCTTGTTGCTGTGAGCCAACAGCGCTAGCCACTGTTCCACTGTGACACCCATGAGTCATATTCACTGTTATTAAAACATCACAGTTTTACATACCTATTCTGTGTAACTTTATCTCAGGTTTACAGATGGTCTCCATCAGTCTGAGCTGCTCGTCATCAGTCCAGACGATAATGCCTTCAGCCTCCTTCTTCAGTCCAAGCTGCTCTCCCTCCTGACTGCTGCAGAGCTCCTCTTGTTCCTCTTTAATCTGTGGAGGCTCTGGGTCCTCCTGGTCCAGACTGGAGTTCCTCTCCTGGTTACAGACCTGCTGCTCATCCAGACCCTCCTCTTCCTCACAGTCATGTTGTTGTGGGAGGTCTTGAGGAACAAAGAAACACAAGAACAATAATTACAAATGTGTTGATATAAAAACTCAAACTATCTTTTAAAAGCTACATGCTAACATGTTAGGATCGAAGTTTCCCAAACTAAACTGCAGGGTGACACCATGAAAACATCAGTGTCTGAAATCCTTCTTTAAACAAAGCTTCACTTCAACTGCAGAGAAGTCTGTTAACAACTTGTTAAATGTGTTTTCTGCTGACATCTAACTAGATCTTTACTGCACAGCCTCAGTGTTTACAGAGGATCCAACACACGCCTGATGTACTCAACAGTGGAATATGTTAGAGAGAAAAAAAGTTTAATAAATAAATCAATTAAAATGTTTTAAAACCTAACCTATCAGTGACCATGGACCTGCACCAATCCAACATAGTCCATCACTGGACACTGACCCACAGCACTGATAAATACCCAGTTTAACATCTTCTAGTAAAGTCAGTCACACTGAAGAATCTGAGCTTGAACAGCACAGAGTTAAAAACATGTCCATACCTATGATGTGTGAGTTTCTGTCGGGTTTCCGGCTGATATCCGGCAGTCTGTGCTGACGGTTGATCTCCTCCTCATACTGGACGATGGTTTTTTGAACCTCTGAGAAGATTTCTTCACAAACAGCAGTTAGTCTCTGCTTGATGAACTCTCTCAGATACTGAACTGAACTCATTGCTGCTTCAACTGGGGCTGAGCGGATCGATACAAGCATCAATAAAAGCGATACAGACGTTGGTATCAGATCAACACTGATGTGATGGGATTGATACTTTAGTTTGTGTCTCTCCTCCAAGTTCAGTCCGCTTCATCAACAGCAGCCATGTCTGCACACACACCGCTCCTCTACCACAGTAGTGCTGTCCTCCTCCGTTCTTCTTCGGGGCCTGATGGCGTTTGACAAATCAGCTTACAGGTGCATTAATCCCGCCTACTGGACTGGAGTGTGGACAGGAGAATAGCAGGAAAAACAAGGATAATTATATTCTTTCATCAGTTTTATAATTCGATAGAACAATCATCCATTTACTCGTAGATTTCTGAGTTTAATGAGGAGTCTCTCTTTCCATAACATGTTGTATGGCTGTATTAAAGAAGACAGCTATCATCATTTCCTTATTTGTTTGAGCTTTCCTGATTTCTGATTCCAAACATGATAAAACTATCCATCATCC
>NW_024586519.1:0-963 GCF_018398535.1 Haplochromis burtoni
TTTAGACAGGAATAACTGACTTTGGTTCACATAATGTGAATGAAAGCAAATGTCTCTGATTATGTGCGTCTGTATTTTCTTCTTCATATAACATTTCACCAGCTGACTGTGTAAACATGGCAGCCATCTTTAGCCTTTTTCCATATTTTAAACTAGAAAATGCTTTTGAATTTGAGTCCCTCAAACTTTCAGGTGTTTAACTTTACTGTGTACTTTACATTTAAATATTACATAATAAATAATTTAAACAGAAAACTGCAAAGAAGTCATGTGAATAATTAGACGTTTTGATTCACTTTTTTCAGATTTTGTATCTTTGAGGTTCATAATTGTCTCTGTGGGATTGGCAGCACTTTTAATAACAGCTGTGACAGTCAACATGTGGACAAAAACTAAAGGTAAATTTAATCATGAGAAGTTTGAATGATTTTGAATTTTCACTTTAATATTAAATTGACTTTTTTTCTCATTTTAGGGAAGAAAACACAGATGGATGAAAACACAGTGAGTACAAAACTCAGTAATCCAACATAACAAAAACTTCTAAATGTTTGTTTCTGATGCTGTAAACGACATTTCACAGATTATTTTGAATTTGTTGAGCTAAATGTGGTTCAGCAGAGGACTGAGAGTCAGAAGTTTATAAGTGAAAGGTTGTTGGTTTGAACCCCACATGTGAGGGTTTGTCTTGGGAAAGTGGATCATTGATGCTGTCATCTGCCTTTAAATCACTGAAATTATTATTAAATATTTGTGATAAAGTTGTAAAGCTTGTCCCAGCAGCTGACACACTGAAAGAAAACCAGCAGGATGCAAAGCAAAAGAATTTGAACAACAAATCACGAATTAACAAAACGCGACGCACCCCACTGCGCAAGGTGACGTCAGAGTGACGTCTTGTACACGTCAGTCCACTGAAGGGTTGTTTTGGAACGTCAGGCGACGTCTTTTTTCTGATGTCTA
>NW_024586519.1:1956-4547 GCF_018398535.1 Haplochromis burtoni
TGTTTCCTGGAACAATCTGCAGAACGAACTAAAACTTTTAGAAACGGTTACGTTGTAAGTCCATCTTAAAGAAAGGAGAGAATAACTCTTTTAGTCAGTGTGATTGTTTTTAATGTCGCTCTTAATGATCTGTTGTTGTATATTTCTCACATGTTTGTAGGAATATTGTTTTTTTAATTGTTATGTAATTATGTGATGCAGGTACTTTTGACTTTTGCTGCCATGATGCCAGGTCTCTCTTGGAAATTAGATGTTAATCTCAATGAGATTTTTACC
Source organism: Haplochromis burtoni (assembly GCF_018398535.1). Taxonomy (NCBI): domain Eukaryota; kingdom Metazoa; phylum Chordata; class Actinopteri; order Cichliformes; family Cichlidae; genus Haplochromis; species Haplochromis burtoni. The sequence goes on from NW_024586519.1 coordinate 2,233, forward strand.
TGGATAAATAAAGGACTAATAATAATTTATTTGACAGGTACATTATGATAGAGATGAAGATGTTCCAGTCAACTATGAAAATGTGGGAGACTCTGCTGTTTCTATCAGACTGCACTGATCAATAACTTGCTGTTATGTTATCAGTATCATCTCATCTGGATTTACATGTTAAATATCTTATATATGATTTGTCCGTGTGTGTGTGTGTGTGTGTGTGTGTGTGTGTGTGTGTGTGTGTGTACTTTTGTTTTAGTCTGATTAAAGATGTTTTTAATGTCCAAATTGTGTTGTACTTTCTCCAGTGTGCGCTTTATAACGTGTCTTTAATGATCTTTAGAATCTGTATAAATATTCTGTTTTGTTTATGATAATTTGATCTCAATATTAAAACAAATTTCTATCCAGTTTCAGTGTTTGCTGCAGGTGAAACTGTATTTATGCAAAATAAATAATTAATTTTCACAGTTTAGGGCTGAGCTCTTTTTTCATGTAGTACCCTTTTCTGTCCACCAGAGGTCCTCAGTCTGTCACTTTGTGTACAGTCACCTGTTAATCACACCTGCGTCTCCAAAGGAATTTCTCATTACTCTCATTTGTGCCTCCTCATTTTCTCTCCTGCATCCTCCTGACTGTGACTCATAAAATATCAAATACCCTGAGTACACCATGATCAGAGGATATTGTAATTCCCCAAACTACTTTGTGGAAGAGAGGAGAGAGAAGAGAGAGATCCATTTAGTGGTTGAACAGGTGCATCCTTTAACGCAAAGATGCATTTCGGTCAAACAAGACGAGTCAAAGATGGACAAACTGAAAAATGAGAAAATGGGTCCAAAACAGAGGCTTCATCAGTGTTTTAATCATTTGTGCTTCTGATGTTTATCTGGTTATTTTTACACAGTCAAGCATCCAGAGCTCTGCTGCTGCTGCAGTTCCTTCACTCTTACACAAACACTTCCTCTTCAGCTCTCAGAAAGAAATAACTTCATGTTAACAATGAGGAAGAGGAGGGTCTCAGTCCACTAAAATATCTGCTGTATTTTCTATAGCTGCAGTTCGATATCTTCATCTCTTAGACATCAGCCTGCATGTAGGAGTTTGATGCTTCGACTGTTTGTTCTTATGTGCTGTCTGTTTTCTAACAAGCTCTGTTAAAACAAAGGATGGAAACATTTATCTTTACTAACAATCTTCACACATTCATCGTCCTCAGTCATCTTTTTATTTTCATGGTGTCAAACACGTCATTGACACAAATAGACACAATGCCCACCTGCTGAGTCTTCTCATCATTTCTCTTTACAATAGTTTGTCTTTTTTAAAAATGCATTCATGAATATCAGAGATGTAAATAGCTGATGAACCTCTCTATGAAACATAAACATCAACAAAAAAGGGAAAGAACTGATAATTACTAAAGTTGCAGTGAGGATGTGACGTCTGACAAATAACAGGAAGTACAAACAGTCTTAAAGAGTCAACAGTTCAGAGGGTGTGACAGTCGAGATCGAGAACAAGAAAGAAGTGAGACAGAGAAGCACGATGGGTGAATTCAGATGGATTCAAATGTTTTCATGTCTGATGCTGATGATTCAGATCGCAGGTAAGAATACAGGAAACATTTTAATAGCAACAAAACTAAATTTTATCAATATCATTACAGTCAATAACCTTTACAGTAAATAAGACAGCTGATCGTGCTCTGTTTATAAACCTGTGTCTGAAATGATCTTCACTCTGACTGTAAAAACTGCTGTATTCTAACTTATTTTTCCTATTTCTCTTCAATCTCCTCAACAGTATCTGTAAATGAAGCCTCCATGTTTATGAAAGTTGGAGATGACGTCACTCTGCCTTGTCTGAATGTGATAGATGAGCAGAATAACTGTGATGGGACTACGTGGACCTTTACTTCAAGAAACAAAACAACAGTAGAGCTGATCACACTTGGACAGATTGGTGAAAAAGCCAAAACTCAATCAGACAGACTGAGAGTTACAGCGAACTGTTCTCTGCTGATAAAGAAGCTCACAGTCGAGGATGTTGGTCTTTATTACTGTCAACAATACGAAGTCAAAGAAACACCATCTAAACACACTCAGGTTCATCAGTCTTTGGCTCGTCTCTCTGTTATTACCTGTGAGTATTTACATCAAAATAGTTTTAGCTCAAATTCTTCTTGGAACAAAAACACATTAATTATATTTATAATAATTAAACAATAATCAGTTAAAGTGTCCTAATACACGTTTTTGTGTCTCACATTGTTACATTATGTTCACCAGTGACTGAACATAAGGACACTGAGAAGATGA
>NW_024586520.1:0-1666 GCF_018398535.1 Haplochromis burtoni
TTAAAATTCTTAAGATCATGTTTAAAAGCCCAAAAATGGAATTTTCTTTCATTCAGTAATCACGTGTATTAATCAATCAGCAGAAAACATGTCACAATTTGACTTTTCTAACCACTAAATTTGTCGTGTCATCACTGGTTGGTCAGACCAGTGTCTTTTTTTTTAAGTTAAGTTGTTGTCCTGCAACCCAGAGAGTTTATTTGTTAGCAGTGGTTAAACTTTATTATTTAACAACAGGTGTATGTTAAGTTTCGCTGCTTTAACCTTGTTGGAAAATCTTCACGTGTTCATGAATGTAAGCTGTTTCTTCATTGCGTGTGTGTGCGTTTGTAGGTGGGTTAATTTAACTTTTTTCTCAAACAAGGCATTTCTCTAACATGTGCCTCTCTCACATTTCTCTGCTTGTGTGTGTTTTTGTTTCACCTTTTGTTGTGATGCTCTGGACGCCTTCCCAACCTCCACAAGTCTGTTGGCCCCAATTTTATGTGTTAAAAACTTGTATTAATTTCTCCTCTAATTCTCTGCTAGCTGCTGTCTTTTCCACAGCTGCTGATTCTTGCTGAGTGTGGTTTCCATTACTATAATTTTGCTTCGGCTGCTGTGCTTGTGGGGGCAGTTGGTCCAGGCCCGTAGCCACCTGTATGAACACACTAAGAGATTTATTTAATATCATTTTCATCACTGTTAAATAGACCAGCAGGCAACACGCCCACCTTTACAGTGCAGACTACATGCCAGTCTCCCAACACACTCCTCTCTCTACTTCTCAATAATTCTCCACTCTCCCTTTATTTCTCCTTTCTCTACGTCAGTTTTGAAACCCAACATATTTCACACCACAAAACTGAAACAAATCACAGCTGTATTTATCACACAATCTTACTCTGCCGACTGAAGTGCCGGTCTAAATCATGCACAATTTGTCTCTTCTATACCAAAACCCAGCCAAACATCAAACATTCAAAACCTTATTTGTAATATTATAATCAGCAAAATCAGCGTTTTAATTACAGGCATGTATCATTGTTTGCAAATCATAATTATAAAACTCAAAAACACGCTAAACAGGAAGCAAAAATCGTCTGTGCGCTTCACAGCAGCCACCTCATTTGCATGTTCACACACCGTCTAAAAATAGCTCGCAGCGCTGCAGTGCACTGTCATCACACACAGTCTCACACACAACTCTATTATTTTATATTACAAAGACGTCTTATATTTACAATCACTCTCAGGCCTGACAGCTTTAGCGCCTACACAATTTTGACAAATTTAAGTTAACGGGTCCAACCGAAAAAGTCCAACTTTTTTGTGATCAATTAACCAGTATCTGTCCAACAGTTTCTGGCCTCATCTCTAAAGTCCCTAACTGAATTTAAAAGTGTCTAACACCCAAGGTCCAACCTTTGCTGCCCAAAAAAGCGCAGATACCGTTTAACACGGTAAGGAGCCTCTAACTCCTAGCTTATTTCAGGATGCCCTGTACCCCACAGTGAAGCCAAACTGAACTAACCCTGTTCGCCGACAGGTCAAGGTCGCGCGTCCACGGCCAGGAGGGAGCGTAACCTCCGGGCTATGCACTTCTTAGCAGTCCAACTGCCGTTCTATAATAATTTATAATACTTTGAAACAACAGTCAACACCCCAAAACAAGTGTATGACTGAC
>NW_024586520.1:2569-4546 GCF_018398535.1 Haplochromis burtoni
TAAGTTCAATCTGAACTTTAAGGAATATTAACTCAGCTTTTCCTCAGCTTTTCAGTGTTGTTTTGTTTCAGGAACTTCAGCAGTCAAAGTTAACGTGTAACTGTTTTGCTCCTCCATCTATGCCAATGAGCCTGGTCAGAATTTCCTGGTCAGGAAAAAATAAAATGTTAAAGTTTGTTTTTTGTTGTTGTTGTTTACATTTAAAAATAAAAGGAAAAAGATACAAAGTTTAATATTGAGAGAGATAAGATAGGAAATGTCTTGAAAAAAAAATGGATATGTATACTTCACCCATGAAAGCCAGCAAAAAAAACCTATTTTGGTTTTGATCAGAGCTGCTGTGGATTGTCATTGTTAATTTTCTTATAATATATGTAGAGTTGCATACACATAATAGCTTTGAGTTGGAATACAAGCAGATTATAAATAAAGTAACATAAATACCTCAAAAACTAAGTCAATCATAACATTAAACTCACCTTGTTTTGTAGAGAAGGTGATCAGACTGTCTTCATCTCTTGAGATCAGCACTGGATCATCACACAAATATCTCTGCTTATTATTAAAAGCTTGATGTTGACATAACGATGTAACAACTGGAACTCTGTGTGGCGTTTATCTGGACTCTAATCTGAGGTGCTGTTAACTTGCGACTTCTGAGGCAGGTGACTCGGATGGCTTTATCCTCAGCAGCAGAGGTGACTCTCGGTCTTCCTTTCATGAGCCAGCTTTCTTGTAGCACTTGATGGTTTTGGTGACTACACTTGGGGACACATTCAAAATCTTAGCAATGTTCCGGACTGACCGACCTTCAGTTCTTAAAGTAATGATGGTCTGTTGTTTCTCTTTACTCAGCTGATTGGTTCTTGCCTTGGGGAACCTCTGAGTTTTAGTTATTTATGTCTCTAGTGTTTGGTTCTTGTTTGCCTTCGTGTCTGTTCCATTTTTGTGTCCAGTCTGTGAAAATAAAAACAATGTTGTTCAAAAATGCTTATAGTGCCTGGTGTGAGTGCCACTGTAAAGTGCTTTAACAGGATATCACCAGCAGGTGGAAGCCCAGGAGATTCAGTTAGACCAACAACACACAAGGCCTTCACTGTGACCTCTGACCTTTAATAATGGAAAAACAAAAATGAGAATAATTATAAATATGAGCTGATAGAGAGCAAATAGTTAACAATTACAGTAGATCAATCACAGAGATCACACACCAGAGAAGTAAAACAATCACTGAATATTTAAAAAAAAAGAGCTGTGTTCTCTCTCGAAGGCCAGCAGACACTAAATATCAAAAACAGTCAAACAAATTTTTAAAAACTTGAGGTCCATAAATAAATATGTGTCTTGTTCATTTGAGCAGCCTCGCAGTGTTAAATCAGACCTCCCAAGCTCTAACTTGTTCATTTGTAATGAGGTCATTTGTTTTAAGTGATTCACTTTTGACTGCATATTGTTCAGAATGCGGCTGCTCGTCTTCATACTGGTACTGGGTTGCGTGTTTATATTACCCCCATTCTTGTCGACCTGCATTGGCTCCCCGTTAAGTAACGTATTCAATTCAAAATCCTGCTGCTCGCCTTAAGAATTATTAACAACATAGCGCCAAGTTACCTCACTGAACTACTTAGATTACACACCCCTGCTAGAGTACTAAGATTCCGGCTGGAGACTAGAGGCGACCGCGCGTTTGCCTTGGCTGCACCTGATCTGTGGAATAATGTTCCCATTGCTAATCATGAGTCTGACTCTATTCAATCCTTCAAATCTCGGTTAAAAACCTATTTATTTAATCTCGCCTTTTCTACCAGGTAATGCTTGTTTGTTATTAGTTTAATGCTTGTTGCTACGTTCGTTCTGTTTTTAACTGTGTTTAATTATTTTTACATATATACATTTCTTTTACACATATTGTTCTATTATGTTTTTAAATGTATTTCTTTTGTCTCTGTGTTTTTAGTGCCATCAACCTGCTAGCAT
>NW_024586521.1:0-4543 GCF_018398535.1 Haplochromis burtoni
ATAATTAAACATTAATGTTTTATTATGTCTCAGTTTTGATGTTGGGTACTAACAGTGAAGGTTGAGGTCATATGATTAGTCAACCTGGGTACTTTGTAGGTAGCTTGAAGATGATCCATAAAAACATGAAGTTAATACAAAGCTTTCACATTTGCTGTGATTTTGACCCGATTTTGACCAGAATTAATTCAGCTCGAGCTGTTATTGGTCTTTTCTATCATCACAAATAATTTGAAAATGATACCTTGAAAACTTTGGAGGCTAAAGTGACCACAGGTGGGACAGTCACGGATGGAGGGACAGGCGTCAGCTCCTCGAACCTGAGGGAGATCAGTAGTCTTGCAGTTGTTGAGAACTTCGTGGTTTGAGTGGTCTGAGCGTGGAGCACCATTCCATGACTTCAATCATTGGCAGCAGAAGTCGTACAGTTTGTTGTTGTCTGCTGTGCAGATTTCTCAACTCAGCAGATTTTTCAGCTAAATGTGGTGTTATTTGCAAAGCTTTGCAAATAATTCTCGTATAATCTATAAATTGTGCACATTTTGTTCCCACTTTTTTAGAAACTTGATTGGGTATAATCAGTCTGATTTGCTTAAAAATAAAATTACAATCTTCTCTTCAAAGTAGGCCATCTCTTCAACTGACAGTACTGCCAGCCTGAGGACGACTGCACCACACTTTTCCATCATTTCACTTAAAGCGGGGCAGTTAAATTTCTACTGGTCTTGCAGGGAGCAAGTGGTTTAAAAACAGCAAACAACTCTTAAAAATATGAGGGTAGTGAAAATAAACCAAAACAATAAAGTAGCAGGCCTGGCAACAAAGAGCTTCATCTTACAAAGTCCCATCAAGCCAGGTGAGTACTTTTTTTAAGTTCAGCGTTATCATGCTCTGTAATTTAATGCTAGAAATGTAAGTATTAGTTACATTTTGGAAAGTCAGAGAAAAAGGAAGGAACAAATGAAGAAAGAAAGAAACTTGATCAAGCAGACTGTGGCACCACCAGGTGCATGACCATGACCACATGACATCTCTGCTACTAGAGTGTCTCCTCACCGGCTGCACAAAACAAAAACAAAGGACACCGAGTTTGATATCGGCATCACAAACAGTCTACATGTGACCAAAACACTGAATATATGTGAGCATTTTTCTGATATACCTAACACCAGCATAACAAGTGCACATAACTGCTTTAGTTGGCTTAACTGGTACACCAAGGGCGTAGATTTGGCATGGACGAAGGGACATGTCCCCACCAATATCCAGCAATTATTGAATTTTCTCCACCAATAATTTGATCTCTTCGAGTAAAGAAAAACAAACCTGATAGAAAGAAAAACAATCTGTCAACGTCTCATTCACCCAGCGGTGCAGAAAGAGTTAAATATACCTCTACTGGAGTCCTGCCTCATGTGACAAATGTGGCCAATGTGATTGGCTGTGCCTTTCAGGGAGCTCTGTTTAGTTTTAGCAGCGCAAGCCTGCACTTCCAGGAGGAGAGGAGGATGCAACAAAAAGAAGAACCTGGATATAAGAAAGTATTTTTCAAAGAAACCTGTAAATCACTTAAAGTCAAGTTCACTCATAAAATGTGTCCGTCATAATAACGTTACAGGCTGTGCTAGGCTTTGGCCCACATCAGTCTAAAATGTAACCATGAATAATGTGTTTTGGAAACTAACTGCACAACAGGAAGCATTATTAGTTATCTCAGTCTCCTCAGAGCAGCATTTCTAATTTTGATTGAAACTGTCAGAGAAAACGGCAGCCTCGAGCAAGCCAGGATATTAGTTTATAGCGGCTGTTAACATTATATGTCTAACATTAAAATTTCATCCTAATGGTACTGACATATTCATAGGGTTAATTTTGAGACAATATATCATGAGGTAGCCATGATTTTGCAAATATTCCAACTTGTAGTGCAGTTTGTAGAAATTGTTTTAGAAATGCACTCACCCTAAAAACATGCCTAAAATGTTGCATAATTTTGCTGAGAAATCTTTTACTTTGTGGTAATCTTAGATGAGTAGTTTTATGGACAAAACCCACCAGGTCATTCAGTGTTCCCTTAGTGCTTGTATATAAAGATGTTGGTGTACTAACTGAAGTAATGTTGTTAAGTCCTTAAAGTCATATTCTTTTATTGTCATGACTGTATTTGAAGCTATTTTTATGTTTGTATGATACCTGATTTATATGAATATGGCTGAAGTAAACTAAAGCCTAAAATACTTAGTAGTCATTTGTTTAATAGTAATTTAACATTATATAATTCACATATAAAACTATGAATTGTAATTTTAAATGGTTTAAAAGCATGTAGAATAGCATATGTAGGCAAGTATATTTCTCCTTTTATCAAGAAGCAAAGACAAAAAGGAAAAAAGAAACAGGGCAGGGTTCGGTGGTTGAATCATCCGTCCCCACCAATGCCAAAACCAAATCTACGCCCTTGTGGTACACTAAGTGAAATTAGAACCGAGGGTATAACTTTAACTACTCATTTAACGCACCAAGATTAAGCAGCCCATTGAACTTTCAGTTTCTCCAGGGTACTTACAAAAGTCATGTGGGCGACCGTGGCTCAGGGGGTTGGGAAGTGCATCTGTAACCGGAAGGTTGCCAGTTCGACCCCCGTCGTTGTGTCCTTGGGCAAGACACTTTACCCTACCACCTACTGGTGTTGGCCAGAGGGGCCGATGGCGTTATATGGCAGCCTCGCTTTTGTCAGTCTGCCCCAGGGCTATCAGTCTGCTGGGGCTACAACCGTAGCTTGCCTTCACCAGTGTGTGAATGAATAGTGGCATTGTAAAGTGCTTTGGGTGCCTTGAAAAGCGCTATATAAAAATCCAATCCATTATTATATGGCGCATTACGACAGGTTTGCATTACCTTTTAATATATTCAGAGTCTGTGTACAATTAATATTTAGAACAGCTCTGGATAAAAGCTTTAAGTTGCCTACCACAGGATATGAATATTTACTATAAATGAGACGCATATTACAGGGATCAGCTGATAAACACTCACTGGTCAGATGAATACTAGATACTAGTATGTTGTTGTCAACAGAAACTGAGTGAAGCCCAAAATGAAACTAAGCTAACCCAAGAATAAGTAGCTAAAACTTCAGGCTGCTCAAGAAAATGTTATTTTTAGTTGTAGTTAAAAAAGTTTAATGGTCAAAAATGTCTGCATGTTAGAGAAAAAACCTTTTAGTAAAAGTAAACTGAAAAGTGAAATTATTTTTATTAACTCAGCAGGTTCACAATCAGTGAAAATGTGGTGTTTCAAGTCAATTTGAAACTGAAACTCTGAACACAACCTGCTCCTGACCAGGTTATGTGATATCTATGAACTCAACTAGATTCTATAGAACAAAGCTCAAACATGAATGATGACTAAGAACAAAAAAGAACAATAAAAACCAGCAAAAGTCATACAACAATAATAATAAAAAATAATAAAAGAAAAAAAATGGTTGGAAACTTCCAGAATGGTCCAGATGGAATCAGCTACAGACTATCGAGGAACTGTACAGATCAACTCTGTAAGGTTATCACATACATCTTTAACATCAGTCTCGGTCTGGAGAGGGTCCCCATTCTGTGGAAGACCTCCTGCATGTTGCCGGTACCAAAGACAACATACCCCAAGGAGTCAAACCACTTCAGTTCATATATAATGATAATAATAATTTTAATTTTCCATTAACCGAATATTAAATAGTCCATCATTTGTTCAGTGTGAAATTAGCTTTTTGCAAACAATAACTTTAATTTCACAACCACTAGTTTCAGTGTAAAATTTCTACCTGTGTTCCCTTCAGTAACAATCAAGTAAAAATATGCCACTGGAAATATTATTTTTGCCTCAAAGCTACTGTCTCAGTTTATAGTTTATAGTAGATATACCAAAATCCAAAGAATATGCACAGCCACATGAAATAACTGATATTAAAAACAATACTGGGAAATATTACACAGCAAAAATTACCACAAGTGGATACTTGTCAAATAAATAATCATTAAATGCTATGCTTCCACTTTCTCTCAACTTAATCTGACAACAGCTGCTTTGTTTTTTTCTTCATCAATGCAGAATGACAGGCCCAACGAAACATTTTGTACTTTGCGACACTTTTTATTTGGTTGTTGCTTCTTACAACTCTCAGTCTTAGCTTTTCAGCTGTTAGCCACTCACAAAACCCCACCTCAGGTCCCGGCACATCCTTTATATAGGAGACCTAATCAGCTCAGGTGTGTCTCTCCCTGCAGCAGAGGAGCAACAAAAACAACACTGTGCCACAGTGACAAACCATGAACACCACCCAACTGTCTCATTGTCTGCACTTGATTTAGCAGCTTCTATTTCTAGATCCACTTGTGGAACTTTGGTGTATTTTGGATGGTTTGTGCCATGTTGTTTTTCTTCTTCTGTGGGCTTGGCTGCACTTGTTGTCTGAGATTTATTTTCAGTGTGTCCTTCGTTATATTTGACATGTCTAGCAAAGCTGTCCTGTGAGGGTTTCCCTACA
>NW_024586522.1:0-4542 GCF_018398535.1 Haplochromis burtoni
AAATGTTATGCGATCAAGTAACACATTAGTATTATGTACGTTGAATAATAGACACAATTACGTAGACTTGATTAGAAAAACATATGTTAACTTAACAAAAACATATATTTTAAGTAAAATGAAAATAAATAATTAATATACACTGAACAATCCACCTCATTCATTTTTTTGAGTGTGTGTTCACTACTGCGGCTCCTCCGAAAAAGAAAGCCTCCAATCAGAATTATTTGACCTGGTGACCTTAAATGCACACCTTAAGGCAGATAGCTGTTAACATGTTTGTTTATCCACCCTGACGAATCACCAGTAAAACACTTCTTCTTTTGATTACTATTTATTAAAGCATTGAATAATTAAAAAGTATCATGTACATGGAACTGGTCTGTTTAGAAAACCACAAGCGTAAAACACTCAGTCTTCCCAAAAGAGAGTGACCCCCTGGCAGAGTTTTACATGAGAACGTGCATCTGTCTATCTAACCGGTTCAATCTGGTGGGGAGAAGCTGCTGGTACCAGTTATCATGTCTACATCTGCCCCACACATTCTTACATTTTCACTGATATTTCTGCAGGTTTCTACATAATTATTCAATCAGTAAAAGACTTTTAATTATATTAATCCCAAATAATAATCAAACCCAACATTACCCCTCCAGATAAGCTGGAGAGGAAATGGTGTCTCATTTATTTAGAAGTTCTTCATTTATCCTGGAAAAAACGAGTTTGTTTGTCGATTTAAAAAACGCCCTCTGTAAGGCCAAGACATGTTGCACCACTGACTGAAGAAAACAAGAAAGCATTTGAATGGTACACAAGAACATCTATGAATACATTTTCCAAACTGTCAGACTTGTTTATTTTTTATTTTGGTGTCTTCAGACATTTGGACAAGGTCTTGCTAATCAGAACTATTTACCCCCTCACAGATGCCACCAAGATCACGCTGGCCCCTTCTAATGCCGACATAAATCAGGGCGAGAATGTGACGCTCCAGTGCCATGCCTCCCATGATGCAGCTATGGATCTTACCTTCACATGGTCTCTCAATGGTGTCCTTTTGGACCTGGAGAACTCTGCTGGGCCTTACCATCGGGTGGAGGGGGTGAGTCCTATAATGTTTGTGCTGAAAAGAAGGTTCTTGCGAAGATACTGCAGCTTGCCTACCAATCGGAAGGATGGTCGATCGATCTCCAGCTCCTCCTGTCTCTGTGTCAAAGTATTCCTGGGCAAAATACTGAAGCATGAGTGTGTATGCTTGGATGTATGTGACCTGTAGTAGAAAGAACTCTGAGTATTTAAATGGAGTGCTATATTAGTACCAGTGCAGGTTTGAAAGCCTGCAGAAAATTCTGATTTGGTAACTTCTATCATTCACTCTTGAGACTGTGATATTTAACTTTTAGCTTCATCAAGGTTTCAAGACACTATCTCTACTTTCAAGATTAGGCTTCAAACTTTCCTTTTTTCTAAAGCATATAGTTAGGGCTGGACCAGGTGACCCTGAATCCTCCCTTAGTTATGCTGCAATAGGTGTAGGCTGCCGGGGGATTCCCATGATGCACTGGGTGTTTCTTCTTCACTCACTATGTATTAACAGACCTCTCTGCATTGAATCATATCTGTTATTAACCTCTGTCTCTCTTCCACAGCATGTCTTTATCCCGTTTTCCTTCTCTCACCCCAACCAATCACAGCAGATGGCCCCGCCCCTCCCTGAGCCTGGTTCTGTTGGAGGTTTCTTCCTGTTAAAAGGGAGTTTTTCCTTCCCACTGTCGCCAAAGTGCTGCTCATAGGGGGTCATATGATTGTTGGGTTTTCTCTGTATGTATTATTGTAGGGTCGACCTTACAATACAAAGCACCTTGAGGCAACTGTTGTTGTGACTATATACATAAAATTGAATTGAGTTGAACTTAGACAGCACAGAAAATAGCAGCACAAATTTCAGTTTTGAGTTTTTATTGGTGCTTTAGACTAACCCTAACCCTGTGCCATGGCGAGTAGCACTGTTACCTCGCAGAATGAAGGTCCTAGGTTCAAATCCGTCATCTGCCTGGAGTTTGCATGTTCTTCCCGTGTTTGTGTAAGTCCTCCTTTTGGTAGCTAGCTTCTTCCCACAGTCTGAAGACATGCCATTAGTAGTTAGGTAATTGGTGAGTCTAAATTTCCCATGAGTGTGAATGGTTGTGTGACAAACTGGTCACCTGTTAGCTACCTGTCCTCAGTGAGGAGAGCTTTAAAAGCAGAGCCAAAGGTGATTGGTAAAATCAGATCGAAACCATTCCAGTGCAGTCCCTCTGATGCCCACTAAGTCCTACAGCCAGGAGATAAGGACACCATAATATATGATATCAAAAGCAGAACCAAGGTCTAAAAGTACTAAAGCAGCAGATTTCCTGGAGTCAGTAATAGTTAAGAGGTCATTTCAGAATTTTAATTGCTGTGATGTGCTTTCCATCTTTATGCATGCTCAGTCATCCATGTAACAAAGAGTTGATTCAGTTCATCAGGGCGTCGCGTTTTCACTCATCAGGTGACTTCTTCAGTCTCAGCTGACTGCAGGTTTCAACCTTATAAACAGGACATTTGCACAGTGACTGAAACCAGCCCACTGAAGGAACAATGGGCTGGGAGGTCAGTTTCACGATCAATCATATGCAGACGGTGAGTAAGGGGGGACATTGATGATGTACTGTAAACCAGTGCATATGGATCAACTTGACACATCCACAGAAGCACAAACTGGGTGTCACCAGATGCAGCACCCAGTGAAGCAGAAGAATATCACATCAAGTAAATGCAGTTATCCCAGCTGGGAGGGCACCCAACGAAAGCTCCAGGCCGTCCAGGAGAGAAGGACAACTGCTGCCTAAGACAAAACCCTTAGTGATCCCTTGTAGCCCCTTTTCCAGTCGTTCATACTCAGATTGCTTGGATGAGTGACATTTTTTGAGGGCTAAATCCTCCCTTTGGCAAATTCTTGCTGTCACCATATCACCTGTCCCAAATTCAAGATCCAATTTAGGATAGGCTTTCAATTAGAACCTGCAAGCTTCTATTTCTGTTCATAATGTTCCATGGCCACATTTCAAAGCCCATCACTAAAGAAATTTATAGGTAGGAAATGTGTGCCTTTGGTGTAATCAGCTCTTCTTTTCCACAAATGGACCGCTGACCCGCAGTCCATCCTGTTTCTGTGTTTTATCTTCTTCTACGTATGGTTTCTGCTTTTCCTGTTCCTAAGGCACTCAAATCTTAAAGTCAGGGTAAGTCAACATAAAGCTGGCATTCAAGATGGTGTTATCAAAGTCTCGTCTGTTTTAAGTCACATTTGTGCTCCTGTTAACAAGTTCTTCATCCTCTGAGCTGCATCAGCCTCCATCTCTTTATGCTGTCCATTCACCATCCCGGTCTCCAGAGGCCCTGCAACCTTCTCGCAGGCCCTCCTCTCTCTCTAGCCTTTCTGCACTCTCATACTTGCCTCCCTCCTGATCTATGCCAGCCCTCCAGCCTGGTCTCAGGCTCTCACACTCGCCTCTCTGCTGGCCCGCTTTGGCCTTCCACCTTGAATGCAGGATCTCACACTCGCTTGCTTATCATGGAAACACAAAGACTTTAGATGCAACTGAAAAGCCTATTAAACCTTCCTGCAGAGAGATTTTCCAGGTGACGCTATTTCTGAGAATTGATTGGTCAGTAGGCGGTGATTTCATGCCTAGTCTGCTCGTCTGAGTTTACACTGAAGTTACTGGGATAAGCCAAAATCCAGGCCTCTGGTCAGACATGTTAGGGTAAATGAATCCAGATAAAAGAAAGAGATCCACTTGTTCCTCCAATTAAATGCTAGCAAACATTGCATGTAGCTTCAGTCTAAATAAATAGGTTACACACACAGATCTATGCTTGTTAGAAGGATGCAGTGAATGTTAGTTTGAGCTTTGAACTATTTGTGGATAATCATAATAAAAAAGGAATATCACCAGAATCCTTTCATTTTTTTAAAACAGAGCTTTGATCGTGAAACGTGCAGGTGTGGCTGAAGTTTAATTAACAAAGTCCACAGACACAGTCAGCTGTAATCGACACCTTTATTCTGGTGTGGATGAGAGCGAGTGGGCCTTCAGCAGGGCGCTGCTACATTGGTCCCCTCCAAGGTGCCAAGAACAAAAGGCTCCACCATCTGTTTAACCCGATACATGGTGCCCGGATGTCTCCAACTGTCTCACGACCGTGTGCAATAAACACATATGTGATATAATCAATAAATAGGTAGTTCCATCACACAGATTTGCAGTGACCCAGTCTGTTCAGTCTTTGGTTCACAGCTCGGCAGCTTGTCTGAAACAAGCGTGACAGAAAACTGCTGGTCCATGAAAATGTAGTTTCACCTGAATTTATTTTGTAAAGAAACCAAAATTCCAAAACACTGAAAGAAACTATCCGGTTGTTCCGGGATGACACGACGAATCCTACTTCCGGGCCTAAAGTAGTCTGCGTCAGAGGTGTGGACTCGAGTCACATGACTTGGACTCGAGTCAGACT
>NW_024586523.1:0-1659 GCF_018398535.1 Haplochromis burtoni
AAGATAATTTTGAACTGTATTGTAGGTCAGGATGCGGGTTACTTCATGTATGCTAGCACAGAATCAGGTCAGGAGGGAGACTCAGCCTGGCTGGAGACAAAGAGGATGAGTCCCCAGAGGGAGTGTCATGTCCAGTGTCTGCAGTTCTACTATTACCACAATGGGAGCCAGACAGACGAACTTAACATCTGGATCAGAGAGTTTCAAGATGAATGGGACTCCACAGGAACTCGCTACCTCATGGGACAGATCACTGGTAATGAATCATTTGCGTGATTATTTATCATGATTTTCTCCAGATGAAGTATAAATGTTTCATATTTCACATTTTGTCATGAAGACATACGTCACATTCACCTATTAATCTAAAAATTCTAACTTCAGGTCCACCAACATCTCACTGGACTCTCCACCATGTTCCTCTGAATGCCACCAAGCAGTTTCAGGTGGAGTTTGAGGTTCGTAAAGGAGCAGGAAACTCTACAGGTGGCTTCTCTATTGATGACATCAATCTGTCAGAGCTCGAGTGTCCAGATGGAACCTGGCAGATTAATGATTTTGAGAGATTTTGGAACAGTACTCATACTCCGGCCCTGATATATAGCCCAAGGCAGTATTCCAGTGAGGGCTATGCTTACCGGGTAGCGTTATATCTAAGGCAGACAGATTTTGGAGTATATGTGCATCTTGTCTCTGGTGTCTATGATGACCAACTGCAATGGCCTTGCCCACAAAGGCAATTTACTGTTCAAATGGTGGATCAGAACCCCAACATCCAGCTACAGATGTCAAGGCAAATGAGTCTCACCACTGACCCAAATCTGCTCACCACCACTGGTACGTTTGCAGAAAAATGAAGTAATGCTTAAAAAATCTATTAACTAAATTATTAACCACTATGTTACATATGCTTTCTATAAATAGGTGTTCCCTTTTGGGGCAAACCTCGTGATGTTGGAATTCAAATTGTTGATGAGAACAATGAGCTCATCTATGCTAATAACCTGTATGGTAGATATTATTTTGCATCTTTGGAAGACATCAAATCCAGAGATTACCTCAAAGGAGGGAGTGCCATTTTCATCTTCAGTGCACAAGGCAAATTAAACTGATTTCATTCCTAAACTTATATATTGTACTTGAAACTTTTACAACAGAAATGTATGAAACATTTCAATCATTTTACACATCATCAAAACCAAGTTTTCTATGATTATTTTAATTTCTTTATTCCAATAGATCTCACACCTCTAGTTAATGGAAGTTCACTGCCTTGTCCTCAAGTAAGAACAGTAAAAATTACACATCCCCCTGGAGACCAGGATAAAGGAAACTGCTCATCACAGTAGGACATATTATTAAATTACAACTCATGTGAAGATACAACATGTCATATGAAACAATATATATGATGAGAGATACTGCAATTTTCTCATGCATTTTTGAGCACCTTGCAAGAATAAGTGTGGTTGCTAGATGTAAAAGTTAATGCAGGTGAAACTCTAACAAGTTTTAATACCCCTCTAAAAATGCTTTAACTTTTACAGGATCTCACCCACCTCGATTCCTACCTCATACACAACAGATGGCAGGTACTGCAATGTTCTCAAACATTTCCTGATTTTTAATAAATAGAAAGTGTTTCTTTCAAACAGAAAC
>NW_024586523.1:3002-4542 GCF_018398535.1 Haplochromis burtoni
AGTGTTTCTTTCAAACAGAAACACTAAAACTAACGCTAAAAAGTTTTAACATACCTGTTAAGAAATGCTTTGATGTTTACAGGATCTCAACCACCACAATTCCAATTCCAGACACAACAATCTTCTCAAACATGTTCTGTTTATAACAATGTGTGTGGACATGAAAAATGTAGATGTTATACCAATGATAGTGTTCATCACAAAAAGCTCTGTTTAAGAATAGTCATCATTTGTTGCAGTTTGAAGCCCACATAGATTTTGCACAAACACAAAAGCAGTGATATCAATTCAGAATTTCTGTACTTATCATGAGCTTATCTATACATGACTTATTTAATTATTTCCTGTCTTTCTGCAGTAGCACTTTCTCTCCTGGTATGATGGCCTCACCTGTCCTCACCCTCCTGCTAGCACTGATGCTTTTGATGCCTTGATGTGATCTTGATCATCCACATCTGGACTCGTTACATGGACAGCACCAATGACTGCCAGATTCATTTTAGATATTTTTTATTATTTTACTGTATTGATTCATTTTTCATTTATTATAGATTTTCCTAATATAGCAATTTGTTTTTTTGGTGCAGGAACTTTTCATTGTGGTTTTTGTTTTTAAAATAATCATTTGCAACAATATTTTTGTTTGTTTGTTTTATTTCTCCACAATATAGAGAATAAAACTAAATAAAGCAAGCAAAAAGTGAAATGAGAAGTATGTAAAATATCTATCTATATCTAAGTTTAAAACTCCATTTAACTAATATTAGTTTTTAATCATATGATAGTTTTGTTTACTGCAATTTTCAATCACAAGAAATCTACATGAGTTTGACGTTATTAAAATGTAGTGAACAAAAATATACTACAATGATTACCCACAGTGTGCTTTCTTGGTTGTTGGTGTATTGATGTTTAAGAAAACATAAAATAAAACCTTTAAATCAAAAACATTCTTGGTCCTCTGTTTTTTGTATGTGTGTTGCTTGAATGTAAAAAGAGATCACTTGGAAGAACTGAAAATAATTTACTAGAGATATTAATTAATTTGGCGTTTTAGAGTCCAATGATGGCAGAATGGAATCCCAGTGGCAATACGATTTAGGAAAGAATCCCCCAGGGTCTAGACAGGGGAGGTGGTGAAGAAGAAGATTGAGGCTTGGATGGACCTCAGGCAAGGTGAAGATGGGAAGAAAGTGGTTTGCATAAATGAGGAGAGCACTCTGAGATTTAAACACACAGAGTGGAGGTTGATTAGCTCAAATGGGGTCAAGAAGATGATTGGATTACTGTAATGTCAGTATTGAGTTTGATGTTTGTAATGAGCTTTTTAAAAAGATATCATGCATACAACCATTGCACTAAGAACAAGTGTGGAAATTGTAGATAATTATTAACAGGAAGTGTTGGAAAGGCTGTCAGCTGTGTGGGGGGGCCCCCTTGTGGCGAGAGAGCACAGTTGCACTATTGAGCACATGTTCCAGTGATCAGAGTTGGAGCTAACACATAGCAAGAGCCGCCTGGCAGACTGACTCTGCAGGGG
>NW_024586524.1:0-1634 GCF_018398535.1 Haplochromis burtoni
CTCAGTCAAGCAGACAGAACAAAAGCTTATAATTGCAATTCTGGTTAGAATTAAGTGTAACCAGTGTGATGTGCCTCAATGACACATATTTTACTATTTCCTGAAGACAGGGTTTTGAAATTTCCTTTCCTGGACATGCTCAATGGTAACACTGGTCTGCCCTCACTGATTAGAGGTCCTCAAATGACAGTGGAGGTGATTTGGACTGGAGGTGGCCCTGCTGCAATTGACATCCTACCAGAACAAATGAACAGATATGCAATTTGTAGCTCTGTTATAATGGCTACTCATTACACATATTGTGAGGATCACTTGAAATGCAAAATGGGGAACAAATACACATGTTCACTGCTGAAAAGGAGCTTGGTCATCATAGCATGGTTTACGAATTTTATGATTTTTATTCACTGATTTTTCTGCACTTGGATAGCCAGGAATGTGCTTAATGTTTCAGTGCAAATTAGGATAGCTTTTTCTTATTTTCCAATCTTCTAAGGCAAAATGAATGTTATTTCCTCCGTCACTTTTTTTTTCTAAAGTAAACCTCACAGTCTGGTGTTTGCATGGACCGTAAAGGAAGATGTGTTGTGAGTATTTTAACAAGGTCACATTTGCATCCCTATAAATACATACACTCACTGATCATATTTACTGAACCTGAAATATTACTGCAATAATAGTATTATCTTTAAAAGGAGACAACATCCTTAGTGAATAACAAGTTAAAAGTAGATTTATGTGTGATATGTGATAGGACTAAGTGTGGATGATCAGCCACAAACAGTATATTACTTAAATAATTTAAATTTAAATAACACATTGGGAAGACTGTAAAGACTCCCCAATCATGTCCTGTAAGGTATGTATGACATCCTTGCATCCTTGATTTGGTTTTCATGCCCTTTGTGGTATCTGAGTTTGACATGGATAAGAAATTTGACAAAAATGAATATACAAGTTGGACTTTTCTATCATTTTAGTTTTGTTATTATGGAATTCTGAGAAATGTGGAACATGTACTTGGAAATATTTTACCTGAAAATCTTGGTCCTCCTCTTTGTCCAGTATTTCCACCGTCCATCCTCTGCCCATGTTTACCCCCTCTTAGTCTTGCCCTCTAATTTTGTCTCCAAGCATTTAATTAATTTAATTAATTGATTTGATTTGCATTTAATTATCCAAATCAGAATCAGAATCAGAATACTTTATTGATCCCTGGGGGAAATTATTTTTTGTTACAGTGCTCCATTATAAACCAACATTAAGACAAGACAGACAATACGCTAACTAAGAACAGTACAATATATACATATATATACATAAGTCACTCATAAATAAATAGCTGGAAAAGAAACATGTGTAGTTGTAGCAGTAACCAGTGTGTTAAGTGGATGCGTTGTACAGGGAGATGGCTACAGGCAGGAAAGATTTTCTGTGTCGTTCAGTGATGCTTTTCGGTAATCTCAGTCTCTCACTGAACGTGCTCCTGTGACTGACCAGCATGTCATGTAGTGGGTGGGAGGTGTTATCCAACATTGTCTTTATCTTGGACAGCATCCGCCTCTCCGACACCACCTTGAGGGAGTCCAGCTCCATCCCCACAACATTGCTGGCCTTACAGATTAGTTTATTAA
>NW_024586524.1:3169-4538 GCF_018398535.1 Haplochromis burtoni
AATGAACAGTCTGAGCTGGAACAATGGAGTCGGTGCAGAAAGTTATGTAGTCTGTGATACATTCAGTAAGCCCATTGATGTCCTTGGCGTGAGGCTCACAGAGTGTTTCCCAGTTGGTCACCTCGAAACAGCCCTGTAGTTCCGCTATTGCCTTCTCTGACCACCTCCTAACAGTCCTGGTGGTCACAGGTTCCCTCCTCACAATTGGCACATAGCGGGGGGTGAGGTGAATCAGGTTATGATCTGACCTACCAAGTGGGGGGAGGGAGGAGGAGCTTTATGCATCCTTGACGTTAGCATACAGTAAGTCTAAAATTTTCTCTCCCCTGGTGGGACAGTCCACATATTGTTTGAATGTTGTTAGTGTATTGTCCAGTGATACATGGTTGAAGTCACCCGAGATCACAATAAAGGCACTCGGGTGCTGAGTCTGTAACCGAGCTATGGCAGAGTGGATAGTGTCACATGCAGCTGTGGGGTTAGCAGAGGGAGGAACATAAACAGCCACCAAGATGACGTGAGAGAATTCCCTGGGTAAATAATAGCTCACTGGTGTCAGTGATTCAGGGAGAATCATGTTCTTGGTTGGGTGGTTACCTTGAGTTTAGCCACAATCTTTATCCTCAACTGAGTACATACATCTGTCATTGCAGGTGGATGTCCATTATCTTGTCTACCAACATAGGCTCATTACATCCATAATGCTCCCTACTGTTCCTATTGTGCTGATCTCCATCTTCAGTAGTAGCTGTCTTATATTTATCTTACTGCACTTGGGTTTTTCCTCATCCATGGTTAAGCCAACCTTAACATTATTTATTCATTCACAGCTTTTGGGGTGGAAACATTTTGGGGAGTTATTGTTTGTTTGTTTTTACTCATTTATTGATTTATTTTTGAAGTTAAATAAAGCTCCTCAGTACATAATAAGAACTAGTTGGCTGACAGGTACTAAGGGCCTTAATAATCCAAAAGACAGTGGTAAGATGCTTACCTGATAATTACCTTTGTGTTGTGGGAATAACTGTCTTTTCAAGCTTCAAATGTTTGACTTTTACTTCTGGGACCACTCTCAGGTGCATTGGGGCCATACCGCTCCCCCCCTTTCTTTTGTTTTATTTTTCTATTTCATCAAATTTCATGTTCCATTCAAAAAAAGTTGGAAAAGCAAAATAGCATATTACTGCAACAACCCCAGATAGCAAGACGACATTGAATTGATGTTGATTTTTCATCCGATCCGTCGTTATGGTCAGGGTTGAAATGCCACTGATGTAACAACATTGAAATACTGTGGTAAACCGACGGTCTTACTATAGGGACGTTGAAATGATGTTGATTTACCGTTGTTTTTTTGTCATTGATATTT
>NW_024586525.1:0-1238 GCF_018398535.1 Haplochromis burtoni
TTCACGTGGAATTCCAATAAAATTGATTCATGTTTGTGGCTGTAATGTGACAAAATGTGGAAAAGTTCAAGGGGGCCGAATACTTTTGCAAGCCACTGTAAAAGCTTGCACATCTTTAATTGCTGACTAAGGAATCAGCCAATTACAACAACTGTCAAAACAAATACTGCAGCAACTGTGTAGTTAATGTTTGACATTTAACATTTCAAATAAGCTCAAATACAAATATGTTGGTTTCTTTGTTTTTATTCTCAGAAATGTGTATGTGTAGATGTGTGTTGTCACTCAGCTTTTACTTACTAAGAGCGGATGGAGGAGGAAATGGAGCAGCATCCATGCACACTATATTTACAAAAAATAAAATAAAATAAAAAATATTCAGGGTGAATGACTACAACAGTCTGAACAACACCGCTTTAAAAATGTATAAATCGATCTTAAACAGACTGAGGTTATCAGATAAAAGCCTTCACTTTGGGACACAGCCCATTACAAAGGTTATCCAAGCAAATATTGCAGCTGTTTGCATACAGTATTGCACATCTAACATTTCAAAAAGGTTAACAAGTTAGTCCTCTTTTTAAAAAAAACAAAAACAAAAAACAAAAACAAAAAAAACAACGCACAAATATGTGGTGTATTGTCATTCACTTTTTACTTACTCATGGGCACTGGAGCACACATTGGCCTGGCCATCTTCCCTATTATGTAAACAAACGAATAGGTCCAGACACTTAATTTCATACTTTTTAAACATTCACAGGCTGATATACCAATGCAACACAAATAATACAAACAGTGTTCAAAATATATACAATGTCTATCTGTTCAGTCTGGTTATTCCGTTTTCATGTCGTAACGTTCCTGACATGTCTACCAGTAAAGTTTCCTGACCTGCATCATGTTGTCTGATTGATCCCTGCTGTATTTACCTCTTGCTCAACACCTTGGTTTGTACAACTTGTTAATTCCAATTTGTTCTCTAGTGTTTAGATTTTTTTTTCCAGTTAATTTTTTTCTCATTTTGTGGTCATTCTGCATCAAGCACTGTGTGCCACAAAAATCACTCAGCCTCACTTCACCAGATTATAATAATTAAAAAAAAAAAACAACCTAGAGGATTAGCCAACAATAATAAATAATTAAACTAGTAAAATAATTAAATTCTTATATTACTGCAGTGCCTCACAGGTAGTATTATAAGTCGTATTTAAAGTGTAAAAGATGTTCACCATTAT
>NW_024586525.1:1258-3169 GCF_018398535.1 Haplochromis burtoni
ATTACTGCAGTGCCTCACAGGTAGTATTGTAAGTATTAAAGATGTTCACTAATATTCCAAATATAACAAAACATTTCGAATAAGTTAAAACAGAAATATTTTGGCTTGTTTCTATTTATTGTTAGAAATGTATAGATGTGCAGATGTGTGTTATAATGATATTCAACTTCTACATACCACATGCCATGGCGAAGACACCTAGGATGTTAAAAAAAAAAAAAAAAAAAGTCAAATATTTCATAAGAATTTGTTAAAAAGAACTTTGTTATTTTAGGGAAGCAGAAATATAACAAAAACACTACAAACAGTATTTGTGATGTGATGCGATGCAATACAATACTGTGGCATTTCAGAACTTATTACTCTCACCTCCCAAATGTGTCTGCGAGTAAAGCTTAGTCTTATTGGTCGCTGCAGCATTTATAGCACTTGTTTATTATCCTTTAAGACCCAGATTGCATGCTTTTAATTACCCATGGCTGCTTGAGCACACATTGGCATTGACTTACATACTAAACAAAATTTTAAAAACTGCTGCAAGATGCGCTGGGAAACAAAGTGCTGAACAGGAAGCTCGGTGGTCAAGTTGCTGATTAGGAGGCATCATGTGTGATCGAACGTTGTGTGGATCTGTGATGATGACTCCCCAGATGTTCTTGGAAATCTTCTGGGCCACAGTGGTGGCAGTCACTACTGTGACGACAGGGCCAGACAGCGGCTCTGAGCCTTCCGGGGTATACGCCAGGCTTTGGTGGACGTGGGCCACACGCAGACTCTGCTCCACCAAACCCTTGTTTCCCCTTGCACATTGTTGGAGGCGGAGCGGGTGGAGGTTAGATGTGTGCATGGGGACATCCACAAATATCCCATAGTGCCGCTGCGTATTTAAGTTAAGGGAAACACACATAGAATAAAGGCTGCAGTTAGTTGGCACCTGTCGCATCCCTGACTTTGGGGATGAATTGGCTGAGATTTAATAAACTTTTGGGCCAGTATGTTGGGATGTGATCACGACCAGTTGTAGGTTGTAGTGTCGACGCGGTGCTAAGTGGTGATGCGGGGTTGTCCAACGCTGACTCCTGGGGAGAAGAAGTGGTGGGTCCTTTTCATGAGGCCCCGCCTGAGTGGATCATTCGCCCCACAGAAGATTTTCCACTGGAGCAGTCTCGTGACGACACCCTACGCTCAGCCTTTGACCAAGATAGTAATTGATGGTCACTTGGTGTGCCCTAAAGCCGTGTGGCCCTACCCGTACTTTGTATCATTGAACGAGTAAGCCGTGACACTCGCACAGAGGAGAAACACACCCAGTTGTTGGTGCTTAAAAGCCACCGAGACGCTGAAAATGGGGTTAATAGAAAAGTCGCACGGCACATAATGTACGAAATGTCACGGTTTGAGGCCTACCCCATGGCCCAGGATAGACGAGCTTCTGGACGAGTTAGGCACTGCCAAAATTTTGCACGATGCTAGATTTAACCAAGAGCTACTGGCACATTCCCTTGTCTGCAGAGTTTAAAGGAAAAAAAAAAAAGCCTTCTCCACTGTGTATGGTTTGTACCAATTCTTCACACTTTTGTTCGGCTTGCCCAAAGCCCCAACCACTTTCCAGTCCCTCATGGACTGGGTGGGGCGGCCTCACCTAGATGATGTTATCATCCACAGTAACACCTGGGTGCACATGTGCAGCAGGTGGTTGTGGTCCTGAAGACTCTGCCGCAGGCAGGGCTCAGGGCCAACCCTAAGAAATGTGCATTTACAGTGGGGCAAAAAAGTATTTAGTCAGCCACCGATTGAGCAAGTTCCCCCACCTAAAATGGGACCAAAGTAACAAAGGTCACCATCAGTAACACACTACAACGGCAGGGAATCAAATCCCGCAGTGCCAGACGTGTTCCGCTGCTGAAGCCA
>NW_024586525.1:3189-4536 GCF_018398535.1 Haplochromis burtoni
CTGGGCCACAGTGGTGGCAGTCACTACTGTGACGACAGGGCCAGACAGCGGCTCTGAGCCTTCCGGGGTATACGCCAGGCTTTGGTGGACGTGGGCCACACGCAGACTCTGCTCCACCAAACCCTTGTTTCCCCTTGCACATTGTTGGAGGCGGAGCGGGTGGAGGTTAGATGTGTGCATGGGGACATCCACAAATATCCCATAGTGCCGCTGCGTATTTAAGTTAAGGGAAACACACATAGAATAAAGGCTGCAGTTAGTTGGCACCTGTCGCATCCCTGACTTTGGGGATGAATTGGCTGAGATTTAATAAACTTTTGGGCCAGTATGTTGGGATGTGATCACGACCAGTTGTAGGTTGTAGTGTCTGCGTGGTGCTACGTGTTGACGCGGGGTTGTCCAACGCTGACTCCTGGGGAGAAGAAGTGGTGGGTCCTTTTCATGAGGCCCCACCTGAGTGGATGATTCGCCCCACAGAAGATTTTCCACTGGAGCAGTCTCGTGATGACACCCTACGCTCAGCCTTTGACCAAGATAGTAATTGATGGTCACTTGGTGTGCCCTAAAGCCGTGTGGCCCTACCCGTACTTTGTACCATTGAACGAGTAAGCCGTGACACTCGCACAGAGGAGGAACACACCCAGTTGTTGGTGCTTAAAAGCCACCGAGATGCTGAAAATGGGGTTAATAGAAAAGTCGCACGGCACATAATGTACGAAATGTCATGGTTTGAGGCCTACCCCATGGCCCAGGATAGACGAGCTTCTGGACGAGTTAGGCACTGCCAAAATTTTGCACAATGCTAGATTTAACCAAGGGCTACTGGCACATTCCCTTGTCTGCAAAAAAAAGCCTTCTCCACTGTGTATGGTTTGTAACAATTCTTCACACTTTTGTTCGGCTTGCCCAAAGCCCCAACCACTTTCCAGTCCCCCATGGACTGGGTGGGGCGGCCTCACCTAGATGATGTTATCATCCACAGTAACACCTGGGTGCACATGTGCAGCAGGTGGTTGCGGTCCTGAAGACTCTGCAGCAGGCAGGGCTCAGGGCAAACCCTAAGAAATGTGCATTTAGATGGAGGGAAGTACAGCATCTGGGTTAGCACTTGGGGTGTGGGCAGGTGCGTACAGATGGAGAAGACAACTGCCACTGTATCCTCCCCGCGCCCCAAGACCTAAAAGGAGGTGAGGCAGTTCCTGGGCCTGGTGGGGTACCATAACCAGTTCATGCCTAGTTTCAGTCCTTTGACAGATCTCACCTGAAAGGGTGCCGCAGATCTGATCCAGTGGGTGGAGCAATGCCAAGCAGCGTTTGTGCAGGTGAAAAAGGCTCTCTGTGGGGAGC
>NW_024586526.1:0-2349 GCF_018398535.1 Haplochromis burtoni
TTTATATATTTTATCTTATTCTTTCCCAGTTAAATTTACCCTTCATTCTAATTTGTGTTGTACAGTTATTTCATTTTTAACCTTAATTTATATTTTATTCCTTCCTAGTTAAATTTACCCTTTTTAATTTTTCATATTTATTTCCTATCTTATTCATAGCCTTTTCCTTTTTTGTTTTTAGGTCACGAGCAGTTGTCCAAGCATTTCACTACATATCGTATTGTGTATGACTGTACGTGACAAATAAAATTTGAATTTAAAAAATAGTTATGCAAAACAGAGCGTGCCTGCTCCGACCAGCTCTAAAGGGTTAACAGAAAAGTACCTCCATCCAACCCAGGCTGAGGGATGAGCACACAGAGATCAAACCATAAATTTCAGAAAATAGTAGATAGGTACATGCAGCAGTAACATATAAATGCATGGGGAATGAAAAGACTAGTTATGCTGTTATAGGCTCAAGTGGCTGGGGCATTTACTTTCGACTAAAGGACAGCTTAGATCACCTGAAGGCAAATGCCCCTGTGGGATAAAGTGACACTATGATGTCTTTAAGATATGATGGGGCTAAAGCACTGAGGGTTGTATTGTGTGTGAAGAAAAAGGATTTTAACTTCAGTTCCATACCTACTTCGTTAATACCTAGTCTTAAGTGTAAAAGCTTTGAATTTGACAAGTAATTTTTGCATCACCAAGTTCAATTAAAACAGATTTTTTTTGCTTCATTTTTAAAGATATATAGTTTGCAAAAGATAAAGTACCTTTTTTACTTGCATGACATCAGTAGATAAGTAGTAAAGACATGATCCTGAATGACATAGTTCAGAATATTCTTTTTACATTTACTTGGTATGAGCTTTTGCAAAATGCAAATTCCTGTGTATACTGTATTGGGTATCTTCTTCAAAGTGCAAGTCTCCTTTCCATTTCCTAGATGCAGCCTTGGAATATCTATGAGTTAATTAAAATCACCTGGGGGTTGTACAGTAAAAACATATAGTTCAAGGTGTTTTATGGGTGATGCCCTTTTAGAAAGATTTTCCTGCTTCCAAGCACCTCCGGCTAATTTTATAATGAGTCTACGCTCAAAGTCATAAAGAGGTCTTATCCCATTTGGCCTGAAAACATATGTTACAGTGCGATTTGCTTGGCTTTTCTCATCAAGAGATTTCCATCCACAAATAGAAGGTACATAGTTAGGTAACCTATATTTACCCAAGTTCCTTCTGGGAATGTAAAATATGTACCTCCTCCCTGCTTCAGTGCTTCAACTGTATTCAAACACTTGCAGAATAACTTTGAAAACTGTACGTGCATCCAGTATCTGCAATATTACTGATATTTAAGGTATTCGGCCAGAAAAGGACTCTGCAAACACCAACAACAATGCTCTTTCATGCCTGAACCTGTCCCGGCAAGTTTGAAACTAACACTTGATGAAAGCTGATTATTAAGTCCATGAATAGGTCTCATCGCCACAAGGATCAAAACACATGACTCCCCTCTGCCTGCTTGAACAAATGCCCCAGAAGCACCAAGTAATTTCAGCAAATGAGCTCTTTGATCATGTTACTGTTGGGCAATGAGTATTACAGCAATGAAATCTCAGGCGGCATGTGATTTAGTGTACATCTGTGGTTTTGACTTGATGCAGAGCTCACTTGTTGAGTAATACAATACACTGTTGAATGAAACAGTGAGCAATATTCTGATTTAACAACTGTTAATTTATCAAAGAGTCATTACAGCAAGACATCACACTGGGTCAAAATTTAGAGTCTCTCTTCACTTCATGCCATATAGCTGTGTGAAATGAAATGCATACCTTTACCAAATGAAACATTACGCAACATCAAGGTGATAATAATAATATAATAACAACATGGTAACTCCTCGAATAGTACTTGTCTCTGTACTTTGGAAATATGTGATGTAGCTTTAACTGCAATAGGTTCTTTCGCAGAGACTTCTATAAAATCTGACATCTTTATGAAACCAAAAGCCAAGGTTGGGAAGGTTACTTTTAAAATGTATTCCACTACAGATTACATGCCCCAAAATGTATTTTGTAACACATTCCGCTATGTTACTCAAAGAGAGTAACGTATTCTGAATACTTTGGATTACTTACTATATTATCGTGCTTTTTACAACTACATGAATGTAATATTGTTGTGTGAATTATTACTTTACTGAATGTTACTCACCCTACCAATACTGACTAGATTTTTAAATCCATCCATTTTTCGCTTCCGCTTATCCTTTGCAGGGTCGCAGGGGGCGCTGGAGCCTATCCCAGCTGTCATAGGGCGAGAGGCAGGGTACACCCTGGACAGGTCGCCAGTCTGT
>NW_024586526.1:3213-4532 GCF_018398535.1 Haplochromis burtoni
TTCAGGCCGGGCGAGCCAGGGAAAACACCATTATCCTCACTGGCTGCACAGAAAACGGCCCCAGAATAAACAGTCCTTAAATTGGAAAGCTCGTGATTGTCTCTTTTACTCACCACAGCCGGCAACTCAGAAGTCTCGGGGTCCGGCTGTGGCGATGGACGTCGGCGGCATGATCGCCGTTTCCCTTTTAATGACGGCTCCGATCAGCCGGACAATTCCATATCCGGCGGGCCGTGCAAAACCTTCACCGCCGGACTGGGTTGGGAAGCGGTAGTGGCTGGAGGGTGGAGGTGAAGTTCGTTAAGAATGAAATTCTGTGCAAGTGGGTGAAGAGAGTCCAGTAGCCAGGGGTGAGCAGAGATTAATTTCTGTAGCCTGGCTTCTACAGCGCGGTGAAATTCCTCTCCCTCACGTCCGAGCCACAGGTTAACCAACCTCAAAACAGAGTCAATTCCTCCCGAAACTCCTGGGAAGGTGCGGATGCTGCTGGGTCCATGTTTGGCCGGCTCGTACTGTCACGGCTGAGGCAGCAGTCATGTTGTGGAATGAAAAGGACCCAAAATGCAGGCAGCTGACTGCTGAAGAGTGTGACGTTTATTTACAAGTGGCAGAAACAGACAACAAAGATTGAGAAATACTAATGGAAACCTAAACTGGGAAAAACTAAAGAGCTAACTTGAAATCCTCAGGAAACGGGGTGAAAGGCAGAGAGACGCAGACCAACGAATAGGACACCAAGAAACACAGACGAGCTGACAACGAACACAGACCGACACACACACACACACAGGAGGGAAGAACAGCTGATCCTAATACACATGACTGGAGGACGCAGGTTGAACACAATGACAACAGACTGAGACCTTCAGAATAAAACAGGAAATCTAGAACACCAACCGGACACAATGGGGGGAGGCACACAGAATAGGGCTTTGGAGTTGACATCACGCCGCAATGCATTGTGGGAGCGCAGCGCCATTTTCGGGGTCTACGAATCAAAACAAACACACTGTGTTGGAATGACGACTACAAGAAAGATGCTTAAAAGCAGCAAAAGAGAATGAACTGTATAGAGACCGATTGCGTCCAGAGGCGAAGCAGCGGTACTTGCAGAAAATAGCGTGCATTGGAAATGTGGACCCGTATGAAATACGGCCGTGGAGTAGAAACCCTGAAGACCAACCGCTATTGACGTAGCCTGACATATTTTGTACCTTGTCTGTGGAGTCAGCGTGTACAAGTCGTCATTCAAACAAAGGCAAGTCAGCTTGAGTACTGCGTGTGAAATGAGTTTGATTTCCCTGCAAACATTCAGATTA
>NW_024586527.1:0-3029 GCF_018398535.1 Haplochromis burtoni
AAAAAAAAAAAAACTCCACTGACTTTCAGGTCAAATTGACCTGAAGCTTATCTATGTGATACAACAAACCTATGTGTCACTGACAGGTACTACAATGGGGTCAAAGTTCTATAACTGATATGAGGAAGTTACATTTCCAAATCACAATCTGCCTACAGCAAGAAGAAAAATATCAGATTCTGAATGCAGGATATGTCCCACCAGTCTCTTCCAGATTAAACAATCGGATTTAATCTTTCGTCAGGTAAGAGAGAAGTCATTGTTAGTTTGTAAAAAAAATGTTCTGCAGATTTTATTTTTAATCACTCATTAATTTAAATGACCATTGAGATAACACAGCACAATTGCATTAGTCAACTTCTATCACGCATATTATGAAAAAGTGATTCTTGATCAGTGGGCCTGAGGCCCATTGAAATGAATACTCTTTAGCACCAAAGAACATAGGGTTGCAAAATATTAAAATAACAGGACTGTTGCATTGCCACCATTTGGCTGGTACAACGTGTTATTTTTAGGAAACAAAAGCTCACTCACAGCAATGAGAAAGAGAATCAGAGAGAAATTACAATATGTTTTCTATTATGAAATTATGTTATGCACACAGTGCATACAGGGCCAGGCACACATACTGTAGCAGTCGCAATGTAAGGTGAAGGGGACCAAACATGGAAAAACAACCACACGAGCCTTCAGACATCTTTCAGAGCACTGAATATATTTCATATACAGATACAGAGGTTTAACACTCTCAACAGCAACACATCTAAAGATGAATATGAATTTGTGAAAGATGAATTTCTCCCCTAGTAATTATGTCCCTCCATCTGCTTTCTTACCATGGTAATTTCACCTTCCTTTGTCTATTCCTCACTTCTCCACAGCTTGTGCTAGCACCAGAATTTGACACAGTTTGCTGCGTCTCTTTTTAGTTTTTATTCTCTTTCTGCTTTTCAGCACCACTTTTTCCACACTAAAAAATTTCCAGTAGCTGTGTGAGTGCACAGAAAAGGTCAGAGAGGAGACTTTAGTGGGTGACCCAGTGTAATGAAAATTAACCAATGACTGGTGCACAGTGGGGCTGCAGGCTGGCCCATGGGCCCAAAGGTGTACTGGCCCACTGGGAAAATGCCAAGTATGCCAGACTACCATTCTAGCCCTGAGTGCACATAAATGATGTGTAACTGTGGCTGAGTTTAGGCATGGCAGTAAATAACAGTAATATCCTATAATTCACAGTAGTGTGGAGTAGTGATGTGCAGTGTCTACTGATTTTCATTCTGATCTGATACCAAGTAAGTTCAGGCTGGTATTGACAAGTCTGATCTGTACTGATACTTGAAAAAAAAAAAAAAAAGTAAAATAAATATCCACACCACTAGTATGGACTGATTTTAACGAAGTTGTAGTCTATCATTAAAATGATTTGTCTTTTTTGTGGCAAACATATGGTTGATGTATTGCCACATTGTTAAATCCTGTGCTTTTTAATGTATCCACAGACACAACTAAATCCAAGAACATCAAAGTGCGAAGATGCTTCCCTTGAAGATGAAACTCTTCATCCTATTTTTCTTAATTTTTGCCACAATCATCGGAATGTTTTATGGAAATTCATACATTTTAACTGTATACCAGCATTCCTTCTTCTATCGCAATACAAGTCTTTGTGCCTGTGACAAATGTTTAATGGAATACGATCCATGGCTTAGTGAGCTTATGGAAGCATCTCCTGAGCCCTTTTTGTCAGCCACAAACAATATATCAGAGGATATTTTTAACTGGTGGAAGGTAAATATGAAAACGTAATAAATACATTTTAAAAATAAGGATATGCTGTAATATGCAAGTTTTTTCCTATATCGTCATTAGTTATTTCAGGCACTCATGATTGTGTCAGATACTGATAATATATAGAGATAAATAAGGTATCCAATTATGTAACTTTTTTTAGACTGAAACATTTAGGGAATATTCACTATTTTAGAACATGGAATACATTTGTCAAATATTTGCAATGCAATAAGCACTGTAGTAATAGGACATTAAATGTGGATTAAAATAATGCAAATTTTATGACCTTATCAACAATCCTACATATGACATTAGAATTTCAATACTTTCAGACAAATCAGTTGTTACATATAGGCATTGAAGCCAACAATTTAATAACCATAGTCTTGCTTTTGTTTCGTGTCAGCGAATACAACGGGACAAACGCAAATATACTTTCTACAATAAAACCGTGGATAAGATGTTTCACATCTTCCCACCCAATGTGGGTTTTACAAGACCCAGCCCTGACCTCTGCAGAACTTGTGCTGTAGTTGGAAATTCTGGTAATCTAATGGGATCATTTTATGGACCTCTGATAGATTTTCACGATATTGTCATAAGGTAATGTTAACATAACTCCACAGGCAGTATATCATACAGTAATCTCTATATACGTATGTGTATGTATGTACAATAAATCCTAATAAATAACATGTGTGGTAAATCCTGTTCTAGAATGAACCGTGGCCTTACCAAAGGTTTTGAAAGAGATGTAGGAACCAAAACAACACATCATGTGATGTATCCACACAGTTCTACCAGTTTGGACAACACCACTTACCTTGTTCTGTTCCCATTCAAAACCTCTGATTTAGAGTGGCTCATCCAATCCTTCACTCAAAGGTATGTGCAGTGCAAAGTTAATACCAGTGTTTTTCTATTTGGATAAAAATTAGTTTCAATGGTCTTTGACAAAAAGAGTAATAAATGGTAGCAAAAACAAGATTGGACAAGTTAAAAAAAAAAGGTGATTTTCTGACAGATAGATGTATCATGTCATTTCCTGCGGAAATGGAGCTAAACGAATCTGTTAGAGGCAGTAAGATAAAATGAAACTACGGAAGCGTAGAGCTGCCACCCAGGCAAAAGAAAAATACAAGTGTATCACGTTATAACGTGAAAAGTTTATTGTTCTAACAATATACTATCATGTTTGTACAATATACCATCATGTTTGTACAATATACTTTTCA
>NW_024586527.1:3220-4531 GCF_018398535.1 Haplochromis burtoni
ATATTATACAAACATGATGGTATATTGTACAAACAGGAAAAGTATCTTGTTAGAACAATAAACTTTTCACGTTATAACGTGATACACTTGTATTTTTCTTTTGCCTGGGTGGCAGCTCTACGCTTCCGTATGAAACAACATTTATCCCATGCTGGTCAAATTTAGTTGTCATATCAGTGCAATAGAACCACCTAAAAAGAGTGAATTTGAACATAAAAAGAGATAAAGTAAATCTGAGAGTTAAAAACACTGAGAAGTGTCCACTGCATTTTATTTTTTGGATATATGGTGTTTTACACATTTTCTTTTCCCAGTGATCTCTGTCGCTCCCTTCCCTATTCCAACCTATTTTGCGAACCATTCAGCATTACTGAATTTCCCGGAGGAACCCACCCGAGGGATTAATAAAGTTTCATCTAATCTAATCATACAACTCATGCATACAGGAGCAGGGTAATATTCCTAGAACTAGAACCAAACAAGGTGAGGCAGCATTTACTGTTCATGCATCTCTATTGTAGCATAAACTCCCCTCACACTTGCAGCGTGCAAAATCTATTAGTTAATTTAAATCAGGATTTAAAACTGTTTTTTGTTTGTTTTGCTTTTACGTGAAGTATAAATTCTAGCGCTGTCAGTATTTATCTTGTAAAAATGACGTTAACGCCATAACCGCATTAATCGGCAAATTTCCGTTAGCGAGTTGGGCTTACATAAGTTGGCTTGCGTTGGGCTACACGGCGTAAGTTAGCTCCTTAACACGTTACCGCCATGCAGCCCCACGCATGGGGCAATCCACGTTAACTCGCTAATGGAGAATGCCGCATTAATGCGGTTATGGCGTTGACATCCTTTTAATGAGATTAATGCTGACAGCACTAATAAATTCTATTATAATTATTGTATTTTTGCTTAGCCCTAATGCTTTCCTCATTTTGTGTTTGTAAAGCACATAGAATTTCTTTTGTATGAAAGGTGCTACAGTAGTTTGACTTTGACAGTTCATACATGTTCAGTGACATGCAGTTAAGGTTTTGGAGAACAGGATGGAAGCATGTTGGTGAAAACACTTTCTGTATGCTGTATGATAGAAAGGGGACAGAGGGGGGAATGCCTCCTCTGCACCCTGGTGACACACCTTTACCCCAAGGCCCTGCATGTGTGGGTGATTGTGGTGGAGCGGGAAGAGGGAGGCAGCTGGAGATGGGGAGGGAAGGAAGGGAGGGGCAAGTGGCTGGCGCCAGCTCTCCCGCTAACCCCAGTAGGCACCCCCATACTCTGCAACCCCCCAGGGCAAGGTGGCCCAGGCCC
>NW_024586528.1:0-4530 GCF_018398535.1 Haplochromis burtoni
GTGCTATTTATGACACTATGTTTGCACTGAAGCACCGCAGCAATTTCCTAATGTTGTAAACCTGCTCAACATTTGCCAATAAACCCCCTTTCTGATCTTTCTGATCTTCTGTGTAACCTCTTTTTAAGTTTTGTGGATATTATACATGGTTATGCTGAGGATATGTCGGCCAGTTTCCACTGGAAATGCCTTTTGGTTAAACTGTCAGCAAGGAATTTGCATTTGCACTGTTAATTTTTTATATAACTTTAATGCACTTAAAAAGGCTACTTGTTTAAGTGAAAATACATTGATGGGTTTTTTTTTGCACTAATAAAGTTGAGGAGTTGTAAAGTATTTTGTCTAGTGTCAATTATATCGTCAGTTATATCGTTATCGCCAATTTTTAAAAGGTATATCGTGATAAATATTTTTGGTCATATCGCCCTGCTCCACTTGTTACCTGTTTCCACATGTTGACTCATGTCGACTCGTTACTTAAAAAAAAAAATAATAATTTCACACATTACATAATACTGCTAATAATGGATCATGCCGCCAGTGGCGTTTCCTGCAACTCTTTTATCAGATGTGGCCATGCAGTCACATGACCAGTTTGAAACTGTGGCGGGCAGAGTGGCCCAAGCGTTTTAAAGTAGTGGACACACGGAAAGAAGAAACACATGAAAACATGGCAGAGTCAACTGTCTCCGCTAGAACTGAAGAGGATGAACACTCTTGGCCTCATATACAAAGATTGTTTCACTTAAAAGCAGTACAAAATAACAGCTATGTCTTCAGTGTTGGTGTCTTCAGTGCGAGCCAAAACGAACTTTTCAGTGTGAAAAAATTCAACTCATGTAACCTGAGGAAACGTGTTGCGGTAAGTTTACTCTAAATATCTTTTTAGCTGTGGTTATAGTGATGGTAAATTCGATTCTTTTTTACTGAATCGAGTTTGAATGAATCACTCGTTGTAGTGAGATACGTTTGTGGGTGTTGTTTCCGCAGCTTTTAACTGCTCGCTTGTTAGCATGGGTGAGCTATAAGCTAACAGCTAGCCTGGTTAATGAACCTAGAGTTCCACGCACGTGTAAACACAGCTCATCTCTACTGCTTTAACTATTAAATCAGAAGGCAATACTTCTGTTGACAGCATATATTATGTAAAACAGCAACTTGTTTAGTTTAAACAGTCTGCACTGAAGTAACAGCCAAACAGTGTGAGGAGGATCTATTGGCTAGCACGTGTTAGCCTTGCATGCTTTCTTATTTTG
This sequence comes from Haplochromis burtoni, assembly GCF_018398535.1. NCBI lineage: Eukaryota > Metazoa > Chordata > Actinopteri > Cichliformes > Cichlidae > Haplochromis > Haplochromis burtoni. The sequence continues at coordinate 1,257 of NW_024586528.1, forward strand.
AACTTAATCTGGAATTCATTGCAAACTATTTGTGCAGGATATGAAGGACGAAATTTTGTTTTTCAACAAGAGTTAGTAAAAAAACATCTCCAGTGTGATCAAATCTTCTTGTCATCAAATCACATTTTCATGCCAAACAACCGGAGCTTGGCAGTCTATACAGCACTATAATGCCTAGACCTAATTCTTTGGAAAACCATACATCTTTCCACAGGTCTCAACTTCATCAGACATCACCTGCTGTTTGCGCTGGATGAGACCAGCTCAAACAGCAGCCTAACAGACGAAGATAATGGATCCATTGGGTCAGGAACGCCAGAAGCAGGGGAGCTGGAGAGGCACCTTCCATGTCCGTTCACTGGAGGTGTGGATCTATTGCATGGCTTTCCTCGCATCAAGAAGCTGTCTATCAAAATCAGTACAGCTCTTCCTGCATCTAGAGCAGGGGTCCCCAATCCCAGTCCACGAGGGCCGGTGCCCCTGCAGGTTTTAGATGTATTCTTGATCCACCACAGCTGATTTAAATGGATAAATTACCTTCTCAACATGTCTTGAAGTTCTCCTTGTTCTAATGTTTTCTCTGAGGCTGCTGTGCCATTTAGAGCAAAAATGAATATAAAGTATACTGCATATATAGTGCCTTATTTTGTTGATATTTTTACATATATTCTACTTGAAAATACTAAAATTTGTACATTTATATTTGTTTGTCTGATAGTATTTATTTATAAAAATATATCGGACATTACAACCAGTTACTCACTACTTGAGTAGTCTTTTCACCAACTACTTTTTTACTCTTACTTGAGTAACTTTTTTGATGACTAGTTTTCACTTTTACTTGAGTAATAATATTTTAAAGTAATGCTACTCTTACTTGAGTACAATTTTTGGATACTCGACCCACTTCTGGTCCTTGGGCTGATAATTCTCACATTATGAGTGTTCATTACCTTTAGTGATGAGCAGGTTGATGAGTCCCCGAGGTCGAGGACATCTGTCCTTCAGATTGATACAGGACGTGCAGCATGAGGAGGGCGACTCAGATGATGGCATCGTCATCTATCCACACACAGATTTTTTTTCTGTTTTTGATTTTTATTTAAGTCAGATAATTGGACCTTGATCACTAGGTCACACTTGCCTAGATACTGCCTGGTAATGCCATGGCAAACACTAAATGCTAGGGAAAAAATATCACAACAGATTACTGCAGTTAGCATAGAAGACTCCACCTTGTCTGAAATATTGCCGATCATAGGACATTTGTCTTTCAAGTAAAAGTTGTGCCTTTTCATTGCAACTTCCAACTGACAAAGAGCACAAGTTGCAACAAATTTCAGCTAGAGATTGCTAGCAACTACTTCCTTTAGCAACCAGTTTCATAGTTACTACCTCCTGCTACCACCCACCAACCAAAAAATAAAAATTTTTTTAGCAATTGATCATTTCCAGAACATTGCTAACCAGTCTTTGTCTTAAGCTGGTCATACACTGTGCAAGTTTTGTTTTTTCTTCAGTCGTGTTATTCAGCTTCTGCTCTGCTTCTGCACGATTGACTCGCAGGGGTTACAAGTTCGTAGATCACGATGCAGGGTCTCACACTATACGGCCCGATACTCAGTTGCGACCTGAGTGCTCACACTGTGCGTCCATAACATGAAGCTTATAACACAAAATCTGTCGCTTGCTCTTCCTCTCTGTCTTTCACTCACACAGTCACGCACACCGCCACCATCAACTTTGCTAAATTGCTAATGAAAAACATTGATCAGGCAGCTGTGATTGAGCAGGAATGTCCATCGAATTATTGTCATGGTTGTTGTGGTTGTGATAATTTTGTGAGGCCACATCGAAAAGGTTCAGATGAGCTTGGCAAAGTTCTACAAGTTGTGCCTCCATCGCTTGTGTCCAGATCACATGCTGCACTGCCGTGCTGCTCCGTCTTTTCACTTTTATTTCTGTGTTGCGCGTGTGCAGTGTGAGAGGCTACGGTGACACCCTCATGACGGCCGACAGGATTACAAACAGGTTTGATTTTCTTACGACCAAGCAATTGATGATCGAAAGCCGCTCATGAGGTCTTAATCCCTTCTCATTACCCCACGTATAAGGCGAAACTCGGGCCGATCACCAAAACGATTGCACGACTGAAAAATCAGCTCAAAATGGGCCAGAAATCGCACAGTGTAAGCCCAGCATTATGTGACACACAGCCTAAACCAGAAATTTTATGATCACTAACACAGGTGGCATCTTAAACCCTTAACTATCACCAGGTTGCTGACAAACCCCTTAGAGGTTGCATTATAGGACAGCTGGGATAGAATCCAGGACTTTTGGGTGGTTAATGCTGCAGTGCTCATCTGTCCAGATACATTTGGCCTAAACCTTTATAATCACCGAGTCTGGAGCAAGAACAGCCCCAACACATGCATTTGTTTTCTATAAATAGCCTTTCAGGGGTGACTCTTCAAGCACTCACCGTGGTCGTGTCGTCCGGCTCCTCCGTCTTCCTCTGGGGCAGGACGGAGATCTCTCCGTCCTCTTGACCAGCCTGAACTTTACTCCCTACCTTTACCAGGAACAGGTGCATGCGCATGTGTATGCACCCATGTGTGTGTGTGTAAGAGAGAGAGATAACTGGGTTAGAGACATGGACTGTAAGGTGGTGTCCTTTATCCTCTTCTTGTCAAACCTCTTAAAGTGGGTGCATCTCATGGTCAACGAATTATTAAGACCCTAAAGTTTACTCCATATAATTACTGTTAACATTTTAAAAAATTCTAAAAAAACAAAACAAAACAACAACAACAACAACAACAACAACAACAACTTCTTAAAAAGTAAAAACATAACATGATAATGTGATTTACAGATTTTTCATGTTCAGAGATCTCTTTAGAGATGGTGATAAAATAAAAATAAAAGTAAGAGGCAAGAAAAACTAAAAAAAGTCTTATAGAATAATAAACAGCTGATTTAAAAAAGACGAAGGCAGTAAAACACCATAAAAGATTAAATCACAACACCCTCCTCTCTGCCCCTTAATGCTCTCTGGTCGCTATGGTAACGTGGAAATATTTCTTTCAAAATCAAATACACAACTACAGGGTGGGCCATTTATATGGATACACCGTAATAAAATGGGAATGGTTTGTGATATTAAAGTCCTGTTTGTGGCACATTAGTTTATGTGAGGGGGCAAACTCCTCAAGATGGGTGGTGACCATGGTGGCCATTTAGAAGTCGGCCATCTTGGATACAACTTTTG
>NW_024586529.1:0-1291 GCF_018398535.1 Haplochromis burtoni
GAAACAGCAGCTTGTCTGTGGTTGGAGGGTGGGTGCTTTACAAGACTGGTGGTTTTGGCAGACGAGGGGAGGAGAGGCTGATTTTTAAGATTTATGGATTGTAACAAAGAGCAGCTGATGACGGGAAACAGCTATCAGCCAGATAGCCCAACCAACACGAGCGGTGCAGTATAAAGAGATGTCAATGCGAGGTGTGAGGGGTCTGAAATCAGAGTTCTCAATGTTGGTAACCATGGTAACGCATGCTGACCACATATCCTGTTCCACAGCTGAACATTTTCACTGAATCACAGTAACACAGGAAGATGTGCAGTAAAGTCACAACCACAGAGTGCTGTAATAACAAGAGAGAAGAACACGGATCCGTTTGTTAGTCGTGGTTATCTCTGAGGATTTGGATTCTGTGGTTTTATGTTGTTTTGGACACAGGTTAAAGTTCCCACATCTGCAGCACTCAGCATCACAGCAGCCTGTTTCTCTCGTTTGCAGCTGCTGAAACTTTCTTAGTCAGTTTAACCAAAATAAGTAAAGCAGTCAAAGCTGAACGTCTGCCAGCATGTCTGCACATTTAATATTGTTCCTTTCATTATTCAGTCTTCACTTCACAGTAACAAAGGAAGCGACTGCTAACAGGTTAACTTAGGTGTGTTTTCCAGTTTGTGCCAAAGCTGCAGTGGTTTCCACGTGCAGTCTGATGGCCGAGGGCTGGACTGTGTCATACTGTGATTACATAAACTTCCTGCCCCCTCACCGGCCCCCCCGTCATGGTTTTGAGTTTGTTGGTGGTTATTCATTCTTCTTTGGTATCTTTGAGAGTTTCATTGTCTCTATTTCTGCCTCATAGTTTCTTGTTTATGTCGGTTTCCTTTGTGTCCAGTGTTCCTCATTCGGTTAGGCAATATTCAGTTACCATCTTTTGTGTTCCTTGCATTTAGTTTTTTGTATTTTCGAGCAATAAAGCAGTAAAGTTCAGTCCTGCCTGCCTCTGCTCATCATATCTGCTTTGATTGTGAGGGACCAGCTTTCCTCTAAACTCTGCTCTCTCTCTGCATGGCTGCAGTGTGAACAGTCAGATCAGGTTACAGCAGTGCTACAACAGTTGCATCATGTTACAGCCAGATAGAAATAAATATTTTCTATCTCAGATTTAATCGCCTGTGTTTACACAGAGGAAAAATGAACACTGGCATCACGTCTAATAAAAGGATATTTGCACAGGAGTAATGTGATTACTGCAGCAGGAACCTCAACAATGGCCTCATTACATGTATGTCTCCTGTCGACTTTCCAC
>NW_024586529.1:3146-4529 GCF_018398535.1 Haplochromis burtoni
CATACATTGTTTTAGTAAGTATTCAAAACATACAAGTTTCATTATATAATTTTTCAAGGGATCTTATATCTGTTTTCACTCTTATATGCTTTTCATACAAGTTTCACACAAGACAGATACAAACTTTATAAGATTTATAAATATCTTTTCCATATGGGTCAGTTTAACAGTAGCTGAGTGAGAGGAGAGAAAATCTCCTGGAGGTTGGAGTCAGGTTTGTGACTGTTTATTATTTTGTTTTTATATGACAGACAGCGACTTCAAACGTATTACATAATGTTCATATTCTGTTTTTCAAAGGACCATGAGCTGCTGTTACTCCTGTAATAGGAGATTTTACCACGGCTGCAAGGTCGGAGCCACACAGGCTAAAGCTGTTTATTCTAATATGTCAGCTCATCTGTCAAACTCATGTCAAACTTTGAATTGAGTTACTGTCACACACCAGTGGATTGTGTAGCCCGACACAAAGGAAAACCACAAACTGTGGAATCCAAGCGAGCTGATGATCAGCATCATGAGAAACAGCAAACTCTTCGTCTTCAGTCAGCTTTGGTTTCAGTTCAGGCAGCTGTGTGGGTGATATTTGACTTTTTACACTGCCTCTGTGAATGCTGCTAATATTTCAGTCGCGTGGAGCAAACCCTAACCCTACAGTCAGACTTCAAACTGGCTCCATCGTCCTTGATCCTGCAGCTGCTCACAGACACACAACAGTCAGTGCAGAAAGTGCTTCCTCTTTCAAAAAGCGAAGTCATACATAAGTGCTGCTCCACTGTGCTCTTCCTCTGTTGTTTAAGACAGCTTTGTGTTTCAGTTTGACAAACCTGTCCCTGAGGCTGGGTCGCTTTGGCCGTATGTTTTGAGTCAATGTCCATCTGTGTTATAAAATGCCGCCTGATTATCTGGATGTGAGCAGACAGTCTGTCTCTGAACACCTCAGAGTTCATCCTGCTGCTTCTGTCCTGTCTCACATCATCAATAAACACTAGTGTCCCAGCACCACTGGCACTCCTAAAGCCTGCAGTTAGTGTGGACACCCTGAAATGAAAGCTGAGTCTACACGTTATGTCCATGTCCATTATATAACTATAATGAGACTATGTTTCAGTAAACGGGTAAAAATGTGTGTCAGTGTCCAAATATATATGGTAAATGGCCTGTATTTGTACAGCACTTTTACTAGTCCTTAAGGACCCAAAAGCGCTTTACACATCCAGTCATCCACCCACACACTCACACATTCAACTGTAACTATATAGAAGGAAAACAACAGATAAATATAAACAGCATAACATAAAGAGTGCACTGTCTTTGAGAGAGACTAAGCAGGCTGCGCACACACACACACACACACACACACACACACACACACACACACAC
>NW_024586530.1:0-1072 GCF_018398535.1 Haplochromis burtoni
AATAAGGTTGTTGTTATTATTTGTTATTTATTTTATCCTGCTCTGCCCATGTCGGTGCATTTCCCAGCTCTGGCACTAATAAAGCTTGTCTCATGCTCAGTATATCTCTGCTCCTCTTTCTGGAGGATTCTGTTATCCCACCTACTGAAAAATATGTGACCACAATTTTTTTGTGCATAAGTCAAATCCTGAACAATACCCCTGACCCACACCATCATGTGCTGACCAGTCACCGGAGTGTGTTTAGTGAGAGACTGAGATGACCAAAAATCCCCTCTGAACACCACAGGAAATCATTCCTACCTCCTGTACAACTCCTCCATCTTATGCACAGCACTTCCCTCACAATGGGAGGGAGGGCCTTTAGCTGCTCTGCCCCTCGACTTTGGAATTCCCTACCCCCGGACCTCAGAAATATTAGCTCATTCTCTCTTTTTAAGTCCACCCTTAAAACTCATCTGTTTAAAATTGCCTATTCTTAAATTTCTGTATGTTTTATCTCTTATCTTCTATTTTTATCATTGTGTATATTTCCAGTTTATCTGTTGTACAGTGTCCTTGGGTGCTTTGAAAGGCGCTATTTAAATAAAATGTATTATTATTATAATTATAGTTGCATTATATAAAGGTGGCTATGGAGCCATCAAATTAGGAGTTTGAAGAAAGCTTTGATGGAAATTCCTCTGGGAATTGCTAGGAAAGCTGGATGTGAGGGACACAGCAGGGCCTGCCTGTGGCATAGGCAGTATAGGCAAATGCTAACCGTGTCATCCATCCAGGAGCACCACGAGTGAGGAAAAAACAATTAAAAATGCTTTGGCACAAAACTAGTAACAACATTCATGTTGCTAGTTTTGTGCCAAAGCGTTTTAATCTAATGACTGCTGAACTTTGCATATCAGAAGAAGAAAAGTATACTTTGAACTAAAACCAAGTGTTAAATAAAAAGTCGCATTAATTCTGCTCGTAGAAAGACAAAGTCACTACAAAGTAAAAACCGGAACACATTTGTTGACTGGGGTCGGTACAGCGGATTGATAGCACCCAGTGACACAAAGGTGCACATCCGCGA
>NW_024586530.1:2336-4528 GCF_018398535.1 Haplochromis burtoni
CTAAAGAATAAACAATGCAAAGAATTATTTCTTAAATTGCAGTTTTCTTGGTGTGAACCTCAAAGGGTTAATGCTTGAAGTGGTTACTCTCTAAGGATGTAAGCTGTACGGAGTACTGCACATGTAGCTTTGAATGATTCTTAATGAGGTATTGCTCATAGACTGTTTTTTTTTAACCTTAGTATTTAATAAAAACTCGGTAAAATAAATAAATAAATAAACAAACAAACACACACAGAGTCAGTTCTAAAATTATTGGTCAGTGAAAACATTAAACATAACTTTGAACATAAGAACTGAGCTGACCAAAGTTTGTTTAGTTGCAGAAGTTCTTTCAAGCACTAAGCTGCCAGATTTAGCACCTTCTTCCTTTATGTTCTCTCAGCATTGTTGGCGATCAAAACATTGACATGTGTCACTGTGTGGCAGAGTCTGTCAATGGCTGTTCAGAAAAATAAAAAATCACTACTGAGAACTCATAAATGAGAAGCGTGGGGAGCTGGTTTGGCTTACAGGTTGAGCAGGTCACGATATTCCGTAAAGATAAATGCAGGACAACCTTTGGTTAAGATTGCTGGTTTTAGGAGTTATTTTGTTGCAGAAGTGATAGTGTTCTGTTCTCGCATTGATGATTGCACGGTTGCTCTGGAGCGTTATCATTTGCAGGTTCAGTGGAAATAGTTGCAGTGATTCATTGCAGTAGTTGCAAAATCTACAAGGAAGGCGCTGCAGCTCCTGAGGTGGTTTATTACAGGCAGCTTTAGGAGTTCCTGTCTTGTGTTTTAAGTGTTGTTTTTAAGTGTTTAGTTAAGATGCAAACGTTGTGATCTGCAGTTGTAGGTATTGCTATGGTTTAAGGTTTATTTAATTGCAGGTGTTGTTAGTTTATGTGGAGATGTTACTGTTTGTTTGCATGGTTTGTTTAGCTGGGTTTATCAATGTTACTTGTTGGCAGAAAAGAGCAAATGCATGGCAGTAAATTTAAATACATGATTTTCTCTTATCGTCTTATATAACCAAAGTCCAGTCTTCTACAATTTAATTGAGGGTGACACATCTTGGCAAAGTTCAGAGTGATACATATTTAAATGTAGGGTGTAGGAAACTTTTTTTTTCTGGAGAAAAACACCATGTTTACAGCTTTAGTGGAGCAGCTGAAGAAGACTGGACTCCAAGCTGCTCCAGCTGATCTCTGCTGGACCTGAAGATGTGGCCTGTGATGTCTGCACTGGGAGGAAGCTGAAAGCCATCAAGTCCTGTTTAGTCTGTCTGGCCTCTTACTGTGAGAAACACCTCCAACCTCACTATGATGCAGCTCCATTAAAGAAACACAAGCTGGTGGCCCCCTCCAAGAAGCTCCAGGAGAACATCTGCTCTCGTCATGATGAGGTGATGAAGATTTTCTGTCGTACTGATCAGCATCTGTTAAGCAGGTTTATGTTTTGAGTAGCATTTCTGTTTTTATCGGTTTTTTGGTTTGTTTTTACTGTTTTGTCATCACTATTGTTGCTTTAATTTTTACCAGGAAAGAAACAGATGCAGGGATGCAGTCGTTGTGGATCTACTTTTAGCAAACATCTGCAGCATTTTTACATTTAAAAGAGGTCCAATAAGGATTTCTTGATGATCTCTTTAATTATGTCTTTAAATATTTAAATGTTCACAGTAATATAACATACTTACTGTGTCATTAAAATATATGAATAGACTTTATGTTGTCATCATAAGTTGGAAATCTTGAATTGCTTATTCAATCAAATATTTGAATCTAAAAGTGTTATGATTTATTAATTTATTTTATTTCATATATCTTTCAGAATGGAAACACTGATACAGACAGTTTGCAGCTTGATACTCATGTTTGTGCAAATGTGGAGTCACATGATCACACTGCTCTAAACCCGTGTAGTCAGTAGATGGTGCTGTTGGACTGTGTTTGTCTTTGTGAAGTTAGGATCTACTTAGTTTAACACAGAAATATGTGTACGAGTTTTAGTTTAAATAATTATAACTGTTATATAAACCTACAGACGTGACATGAATCTAAATGTTATTTCTTGTTGTTTATTTCCTTTTCAGAGCAAAGCTCAATGCACACTCACAGATTACAAAGACTGTAAAACCTGTACTGTGCCCTTCATTACTGTGCTGTGTAAATATCTGAGCCAACGAAATAAATGACTGGACTGCAT
>NW_024586531.1:0-4527 GCF_018398535.1 Haplochromis burtoni
AAAAAGGGGGACGAGGGGAGGAAGAAGGGGTGACAGCAGGCTCTGCAGGAGAGATGATGAAGGTGGGTCTGTCAGCGATCAGTTTAGTTAGGTCACGTCTTTAAACAGGAAGTGATGTCAGTGTCCTCACCTCTGACCCTCAGAAAGCTCTTAAGAGATTCTTTATCTACACCGACAGAACACGAGTAGACGCCTTCATCAGACTTCTGCACATTAGTGATGATGAGCTCTGACTTGTGTTCAGCTCCAACATGACTCCCATTAATGAAGAAATAAGCTTCAACCTTTGAACCGCTGTGGTTTCTGCAGCGCAGCGTGACATTACTTCCTGCCCTCACAGGAAGTGCAGGGATCTCCAGGATCACACTTCTATCTGACCAACAGAGACACAAAAGGGTGATACAGAGACAAAGATCCACCAGCAGAGCAGAGTCGCACAAAGACAGCTCACTTCCTGTACCTGAAATGCTGATGGAGACTTCATCGCTCTGCTGTCCAGACGAGTTTTCACAGAAGTAAAGAGGATCAGAGGAGAAGAATGAATCCAGAATACAGAAAGAGTAATATCCCACACCATATCCATGCAAGCTTAGACTGTCAGCACAGTCATAACTGTAGTCATCTGTTGTTATCATCACCTTCCACCCATCAGCTGTCTCTCCTTCATCATCAACACAACTCAGAGACACAGAAGAAGCGTAATTTTTGAAGATCTGCTGGAGGTTTGGACTGACCTGCAGAGAGACTGAGCACAGACACACAGTAAATGTATTTGTGATCTTTTGGAGTCTCTGATTGTTTTCACTTCATCAACTCACCTGCAGAAACAGCCAGTGCAGACAGCAGCAGCACACACACACCTGCAACAGGACACAGGTCAGTAAAGGTCAGAGGTCACTGAAGGTCAGGTGGATCAGCTGCTTCTTCTTCACGCTCATTTAAAGAAACCAAAAACTCCCAGCATTCATTCATCAACTGTCCTTCAACTGGACCTGGACTCACTCTGGTTCCTCAGTCAGTGGATGGATGGATGGATGGATGGATGATGGATGATGGATGGATGGATGGATGGATGGATGGATGATGGATGGATGGGGATGATGGATGGATGGATGATGATGGATGATGGATGGATGGATGATGGATGTATGGATGGATGGATGATGGATGGATGGATGGATGGAGGGTGATGGATGGATGGAGATGGATGGGTGGATGGATGATGGAGGAGATGGATGATGGATGGGTGGATGATGGATGGATTGGATGGATGGGTGGATGCATGGATGGATGATGGATGGTGGATGCATGGATGGATGGATGGATGGATGATAGATGGATGGGTGGATGGATGGATGGATGGATGAGGGATGGATGGATGGATGGATGGAGGGTGGATGGATGGATGTGGGATGGATGGAGGGTGGATGGATGGATGGATGTGTGATGCATGGATGGATAGAGGATAGATGGATGGGTGCATGCATGGATGGATGGATGGTTGGATGGATGGATGGATGGTGATGGATGGATGGATGGATGGATGTGGATGGATGGATGGATGGATGGATGGATGGGTGCATGCATGGATGGATGATGATGGATGGATGGATGGGTATGGATGGATGGATTGATGGATGGATGGATGGATGGATTGATGGGTGGATGGATGGATGGATGGGTGGATGGATGGATGGATGGAGGGATGGATGGATGGGTGGATGGATGGATGATGGATGGATGGATGGGTGGATGGAGGTGGATGGGTGGATGGTGATGGATGGATGGATGATGGATGGAGGGTGGATGGATGGATGGATGATGGATGGATGGGTGTGATGGATGGATGGATGTGGATGGTGGATGGATGGATGGATGATGGATGGAGGGTGGATGGATGGATGGATGGATGGAGGTGGATGGATGAGATGGACATGGATGGATGGATGGATGGATGGATGGATGTGGATGCATGGATGGATGGATGGATGGGTGATGATGGATGGATGGATGGATGATGGATGGAGTGATGGATGGATGATGGATGGATGGATGGTGATGGATGGATGGATGGATGATGGGTGGGATGGATGATGGATGGATGGGTGATGTGGATGGATGGAATGATGGATGGATGGATGGATGGATGAGATGGATGGATATCGGATGGATGGATGGATGGATGGATGGGCATGCATGGATGGATAGAGGATAGATGGATGGGTGATGATGGATGGATGGATGGATGGATGGAGGGTGGATGGATGGATGGATGGGTGGATGTGATGGATGGAGGGTGGATGGATGGATGGACTGATGGATGGGTGGATGGATGGATAATGATGGATGGATGGATGGATGGATGAGGATGGATGGATGATATGATGGATGGATGGATGTGATGATGGATGAATGGATGATGGATGGTGCATGGATTGGATAGATGATGGATGGATGGATGGATGGATGGATGATGGATGTAGGAGCTGTGTTTGACTCACCGAGGAGCAGAGAGACAGCTGGAGTCTTCATGTCGTCCGGATGCCGACTGAATGTCAGTCGGAGCAGTGAGACGCGTTCAGCTTCACCACTTCCTTGTTTACACGGAAGCGAAATGCAGACGCGAGTTTGACATAAATAAGACGCCCACCTCCTTCACTCGTTTTATGGACTCTGACATTTTGACTGTTTCAGTACATAATTAGACTCTATGGAGCTCAACAGTAAGACTCCACACAGATCTAGATTGTGAGCCATGACGTTGTAACCTTCCACAGCACACTGACTGCCACACGGTGGCATGTGCGCTTGAAGAAACCACACGTCTGTAAGATCCGTCTGATTTTAACAGAAAAAACATTTTATGACATGACACTGTGGAAAAGAGTCTCCTCATGGTCCCCAACAACATTGTCTCTTATTGGTGGAGCTCACCGTTACCAGAGAAACCAGTTCAGTTTTTTTCGTATTTATTTATTTATCGTTGTTTATTGAAAGTGTGAAAGTTGCGGTCACGACTGAGGCGCCGTACCATATCAAGAACTAGGCTGTGCTTCACTACACACACAACATAAACTACACAATCTATACACAAGACACAAAAAGGATGAACTCTGTGAAGGCTGGAAGTCATCAAAGCTTTGCAGGGAATTTTAGGTTTAACTGTTTTTTACCCAGATCTGATCTTTTCATGGCTCACTTTATGGGTAAGGGTTAAAACCCCTTATGAGGGTTTTATTAAAATAAACAGAAACAGAGACACTGCTGAGCTTGATTTGCTTCCCTGTAAATATAAATGACACCACAAAACATTTAGTAGGATTTACTGTATACCCTCTATTTTTCTGAGCATCTCTTTAGAACTTTCACATTTACAGTGATCATTATGCAAAACCTGAAACAATCCCTGTAAAATATCTGCAAGTGCTGCAGGTATCAGAGAGAGAGTAACCACATCCTTCCCACAGATGTTCCACTGAGCGCAGAAACACATGTAAGAGCAGATCTTTCTCACGCTGCGCACAAACTGTAAGCTAAATGTCATCAATAATATCATCTGTCTGTAACATCAGCATCACTCATGTTCACCATTTTACTTTGACCCAAGTTCACTTCTACAAGAGCTGTTTCATCAGACCTCATCAGCTCTCCTTCCTCTCATCACATTTACCATCTTCATCAAAGAAATGTGATTTTGAACGGACGGAGGAGAGACTTATATTCTGATTGTTCACCTGACACTCCAGTCCTTCCAGTCAGATTCACTGCAATGTTCAAAAACATATGAACAACTGTGGTAACAACACGAGGATACAGCTGATGAGCCACTACATGAAACTGTGAGAAAGAGCTGTTGGAGCTAGATTAAGATGAGAGGTGACGATGAGTGAGCAGCAGGGGGCTTCATGCTGAGAAAGAGCTCCTCAGATGTGAGGTTTGATTTGAGAGTGCTGATGGAGACGTTTAGAGGAGGTCAGAAGGGTCTTCACTCTGTCTCTGTGGATCAGGGGAAGCAGATGATTGGCTGCTGACCGAGGGACTGTGCTGGACATGCAGGACATGTATGAGGACAGTTTAGACACTGATTGTTCTCTCCGACTTCATTCTGGTTTAGAAAAGAGTTGTGTGAGTCTTGGACAGCAGTTTAGAAAGCTGTGTGCTCACTATATTCAGGTGATATTTTCCTGCTGTATTCTAAATAAAAATGTTTTTATGCTGATAGATGAGTTTTCATAGCTTAAAGCCATTTCAACATCGTTCATGAGGTCCCAGACTTTCTCTTGATTTTCGTGTTACACTAATACAATTCTCATCAGGAGACTGCCTTGCTGACAGCCTCTTACACGGTTTTAAACAGAAAGAAACCTTGGCCAGTTTAACTAATTGGTGTGTGTTATCTGGCTTCATGGACAGATAGAGCTGGGTGTCATCTGCATAGCAGTGTAAATGTATGCTATGTCTTCTAATGATGCTGCCTAAGGGAAGCATGTACAATGTAAACAGAATTGGTCCTAGCACTGAACCCTG
>NW_024586532.1:0-1381 GCF_018398535.1 Haplochromis burtoni
TACGTGGGGACTGTGGGAGAAAAGTCCCTGTTTTACTGAAGCCCTCATTTGAGTCGGCTCTGGAGCTTCTAGTGGATTCTCGTGAGGCATGTGGGATCACCAGTAAGAATCCCTTCGTCTTTGCCCGACCAAATGCTCTATCTAACTACAGGGGGACAGATTGTCTTCAAGGATTTATCAAAGAATGTGGAGCTCAAAACTCTGAAGGTCTGACATCAAAAAATGTCCGCAAGCATTTTGCAAAAATGTTACAACTGATGAACCTGGATGAAAATGAAGCCAACCAAATTTTTGGGCCTAATAACAAAATTCAGATCCTGCGGCAGTGCAATGACTCCACACTGGATGATATTGAAATGGATTCTGAAGGTAATAAGGCTTATAAAAAGCAGGCCTACACTACTTTAGACTAATTGGCACTGGTTCCTGACTCCCATCACTAGCTAGAAATATAAGAAAAAAGTAAGAAAGTTGGATATTTTTAACTGGTTAAAAAAAACGTATGCCATGAGCTACTCAGTTGTGATTGTTTGCGGAAGGCAACATGCTGAGTGAATTTATAAAGCTGGAGTCACTCAGTTAAGTTAAAAAAACAAGTGTGTAAATCCTGCAATTTATTTGAAGAAATGTGTGTATACGTGCGGGGATTGCTGAGAGAAAACATCTTTTTGTCTTTAATCCAGCTGACTCGTGGGATCATAGTGAAGGCAGACCAGCATCTCTTAATCAACAAAAACATGGAGGAAAAAGTGCCAACAAATCTATCAGAGGTAATCATGGTGAACTTTAACAGACTTTCTCACGTTTCTTTTTCATTTTTAGCCAAAAAAAACAGGACAGAAAAAAGTAATAAATGGCAGCTAAGTCATTAAAAAAATAGCAGGTAATGAAACAGTAAAAGAAGCAAAAGATTTGTTAAGCTGTTGTGTTCAAAATGTTCCAAAAGAGGTGCGCTCATTGGCTTTTTTGCTGTTGAAAAACCTGAACGTAAAAAACATTCTCACTGTCATCAACTGTCAGATGATTCTGTCCTCGATTATGCTCTCTGCATCCGTGAGTGCGCTTGGGTCCAAGTGACTTAATATTCATGATAAGTTAAAAGGGTCTGTGCAGACGTCCGTGTGCATTGTGTTTTGTGACTGTGTTGATTCTTTCTATGCATTTACTGCTTAATATCTAAGCATGTTTGTAAATATGTAAATGTGTGCAAATTGCTCCAATATGAGATTTGACATCGACTGTATCAATAAATAAGGGAGAACTGAGTGATGGTGGAGGTGTAGCAGGAGAGGATGGGATTCAGAGAGAATCTGTGGAAGAAAACCTGCCACCAAGCAGGTTGATTTCAGTCTGTTACCCCAGTAACTGTCAGATAGTTTAA
>NW_024586532.1:2861-4523 GCF_018398535.1 Haplochromis burtoni
AAGAAGTTCTCAGAAAAATATTCCTATACTCTCTGCCCAAGATTAATTTTAATGTCAGGATCATTGATTTCTTTTCTTTTCTTCCTGACAGGTTCCCTTCATAAAACTAAACACACGTGGGAGGAGGCAGAGGTCCACGCTGTAGAAAGACACATGATGAGTTTCATTCAAGGCCACAAAGTGCCTCAGAAAGACGACTGCATAAACTGTCTTGATGCTGAGCCAAGAGCGCTGAGGAACCGCACGTGGAAAGGTGTGAAGGACTACGTCAGAAACAGGATCACAACCCTACAAAGACAAAGCGGCTTCTCCCTGGATTCACCGAAAAGCAGGAAAAGGCCCAGAAAATCAGCAGAGCCACAGCAGAGTACTGCACATTACTAACCGCTGTAGATTTGATATGATGTTGTTTTCTTCAACATTCCCTCTTAATTGACTTATCTCTCCCCCTACTCTCCCCATTAAGATTCCCAGTAAAAAGTAATAAAGTAATAATTTTCCTTATACGTATATATTTTTTGTCTTCAATACAGTGAGACAGTCTGCAGGTGGAGAACAAGCCAGTTCATGGGATCACAATGACTCCTATGCAGGTGGTGGAACAGAAATGTTTTATCAACAAGAACATGAAGAAACAACAAGCTCCAGCAAAACGAGCAGATCTGTCAAATCCAGTGAGAAAGGTAATAATGGTCACCTTTAATATACTTCCTGTCTATTCATTTCTGTTTGCATTAGGTTTAGATTGCCTTCATCACAATAATGGGACCGTCACACAAACTTATAATAAATTAATAAAAATACAAGAGTCAAATTAGTAGGCCAACCACCTTTTATGTGTTGCTGGTCCTGAACCTTACATCTTTCTTCATCTGCCTCGTTCATCTTCGCAAATTTTTGGAATGTTAGCTTTTTACCACGATGAATGAAATAATCACATATTTTGTCAAACAAGATTCAAACTATTTCACAAGTAAACCCACCAGCCTCTAGCAGCACAATATATTAACACAATCTAGACATGGCGGTCCTACGTGCAGCATTTTAGGTGAAAAAAGCTCATGGAAAATAAACAAATGTAAACAAATAGTATCCAAAATGGAACAAAGTCTGTGTGTGGAGCATTTTACTTATAGCCCTTCCAGTTCAATATTATATATTTCATAAAAAGTAAAGTAGTTATTTATATTTAACATCTAAAAATAAACAGAATAGGTGTGCCCACTTCTTTGTTGGGCATGATGGATGCACTTTCTCAACAAGCAGTCATTAGCATCCGAATGAAACAGTAATTTGGTATTATCTATAAAAACAAGGTGGGCACAAATACAGCAAATAATACATTCAGTTGCATGATAGAAGCATCTACAGATGGCCCCTGACAAAATCATAAAAAGAAATACCCATAAAAAATATATATATATTGTTATATGTTTTTTTTGTTTTTTTTTCATCCTCATAGGTTCCCTTCATAAAACTAAACACACGTGGGAGGAGGCAGAGGTCCACGCTGTAGAAAGACACATGATGAGTTTCATTCAAGGCCACAAGGTGCCTCAGAAAGACGACTGCATAAAGTGTCTTGATGCTGAGCCAAGAGCGCTGAGAAACCGCACGTGGAAAGGTGTGAAGGACTACGTCAGAAACAGGATCACAACCCTG
>NW_024586533.1:0-4514 GCF_018398535.1 Haplochromis burtoni
TATTTCATATCAGGCACTTCAAAGTTGTTTATTTCTGCTCTACTGATACAAAATAGAATCTGAAGTGCAAACAACATCATTCCACAGCCTCAGAAAAGAAATTTGAGGATGGCTGAAGATACCAGCAGCAGGATGGCACTGGGACCAATTGGAATAGCGCTGTTACACAGGTCCCCTTCACAGCAAGACATAGGCCCAACACATAATGCACTGGTTTGGCAGCCCTTTGAAACTACATTAAGACCTGTAAGACATGAGGGGAAAATTCTCAGACAGAAACTTTACAAGAGACCAAGAGCCAGCAGACATTCAGCATTTAGTTTTAGATAGAGCTTGTGATATGTGATAACATCTCACCTACTACTTTGAGAGAGAAACAACGGTTGAAGGCGAAAGCACAAGCTTTGCTGTCTATGCAGGATTTAGGATCGGCAGCTGTGCATGTGTAGCATCTTAATCCACATACTATAGAAATAAAAACACAATTTCACACACATTAGAAATTATTGAGAGTTTTTTATGCCCTTTGAGAGAGTTGCCAGAAATTGGGTCATATATAAGAAGTGAAATCTTAAGAAGTCTTCTCAGTCTGTAAAATATTCCTCTACTGACCACAAAATAAGTAAATATGTTTGTATTTTTAAGCCTGTTTTCTATGCCCCAATATTTACCAAGAAATGACTCCTTTAAAGTCTGCTGTATTCTACAAATCTTTAAAACCACAAACAGTTGGTTTTAAAGATATTTTTCTTACCTGCAGACAGAGTCACACTCAGGATCAGAGCTCCATAGAGCTGCATCATGAACTCAAATTGCTGATCAGTCTTGTGAGAGAAAAAGCTGCTGCTAATCTTTTCTTTCTCAGCTCAACTTTCGTGTTTGCTTTCAGAACCTGAGCTTTTGTATCTCTTCAAAGAGCCTCCTACCAAGTGATCCATATAACCACGCCCCCCCAAAGGACAGGAAAGCTTCCTGGTATAGTTTAATAACAATAAATAAAAACTTATATTTAGATAGCCCTTTTGAGATAACCCAATATTGTTTTACATTTAAAAACGGATTCATGGAAGCTTTAAAACAGGACAGTAGCATAAGTGTGAAGTTTATGCATTCTCCACAAGAACAGATTCTCGATTCCTATACTTCCGAGTGCTGAGCCTTTCTTTCTTAGCTCAACTTCCTAATTTCTTTTCAGAACCTGAGCATTTGCATCTCTTCAAAAATCTCTGCGCAGGGCTCCGTCGAGATCCTCTGCACCCATCTCATGAATCTTAGATTGCAAGGTGGGGTCCAACCCAGCAACAAAACGGCGAAATTTTTCACCTTCCAAGGCATTGTAGTCATAGTTAGGGAAAGCTTCAAGCACAAGACGGGTAATATCCGCGCTGTACACATCTAAACTTTCACCTGGTTTCCGGGGGCGAGCATTCACATGTGTCTGGAAGAATGGCAGAGAATATTTTGGACCGAAAACCTCTTTCAGCTTATCCTTCACTAGATCATAGTCTTTCTGGGCTGATGAAGGCAAACTGTCCCAGTACAAAAATGCAGCATCTGCTAGACGAGTAGGCAGAACAGAGGACATCACAGTTGGCAAATCTACCTCAGGTGGAGTCATAGCTTGCACTGAAAGAGAACATGGATATTCAGTTGGTCATCTAACATGCATCGTACATGGAAGTCACTATAGATTGCAAACTGCATCTTCCTCATGGACGACGTGAAGACGCAGAATAACCCACTCAGTGTGATTAAGTAGAACTTAGATACCGATTCTTTCCTTCTAAAACACATACCAGGGTTGGAAACTATTTTTTATTCTAATTTTTGTGGTTTGCATTATGTGTAAGTGGCGTCTTAGAAGTGTGAAAAAATTGGTTAAATGATATGTCGGTGACCTAGGAGCCTAATGTGGATAATAAAACAAGATAAGCAGCGTGCATTGCATCTCCCCTTGACCTACACTCGATGTGGCAAACCCAGGATTTGAGAGTAGTGCAGGCAGACATCGCACTGCGATCTGACTGATCTACCGTCGTAGTTCGATCATGTTTCTGAGCATAGTTGGTTCACACGCTCAAGATAGATATTTCTTATGAAAAAGATTCACAGTAGAATATACGGACTATGTGGTCATTTAACACACTATGTCCTTTCGACATTAGTCTTTATGACACAATCCAATATTAATTACTATTTATTATTTTGTTCATCATGCATGTATGCAAAACATTCATGGTTTTCAACTGAGAGGGATATGCTATGTGTTCAGATCGGAGAAGTCACGTTTACATCTACCGCAGCCTTGGTTTGTTGGGGGAGTTACTTCATCTCTCACTACACCAGAATCACCCAAGAACTCAATCCTCCCATTCCCACTTCCACCCCCCCCGCTGCCTCTCCCCCCCCACCTCCCTTTAGCCTCGACCACCCCAGCTGTTGATCTGAATCATACATATTATGTAACGTGAGGGTTCACTAGATGGTTGGGAATCTCTCTGAATAATTAGGAACAGCAAGACGGAGACGGATAACTTTTTAGCAGCCTCTTTACTTTTAGCACACTCCCACAACAACCCACACTTCCTGTGTGTCGCCCTCATGAATACTTCACTGGCCTCTCAGAAGCCAGGAAATCTTATACTCAGATCAAAACAGGGAAAACAACCAGGTAGATATAACACATACTTATTACTGGTTTGAACATGCATGTCTAAACATTCAAACATGTAAACATGTAAATATCAAAACACGTAACCACCAAATAGCTACATAACTAGCTTTATAACCTTTGTAAACACCTCTTTGTATATCAAAGTAGATTTAAATTTACTTCTACACTTTACACATGCAAACACAAAATAAAAAATAGTAAGGGAGGAAATTCTTGTTCACAGCACTGTATGCTTCATCCAGGAAATTAGTGGACTGAAGTAACCATTTTTTTTTTTTTTTTTTTTTTTTTTTTTTTTTTTGTCTCTTCTTTGTATTTTTTTTTTTTTTCTTCAACTTTTTCAGGATGAAATAAACTTGAAATCAACTACAATATACACGTTGTCGTTTTCACAGAGCAGCGTGCATTGAGTAGAATATCTGGTGAAACCAGGAGAAGGCAGCAACGCTCCTGGAGCCGCCAACCTTTGCTAACCAAAGAGGAAGAAGAAGGCGCGCGTCATTTACGCGTCTGTGACCTCATCGTATGCGCTGCTATATTTTGAAAAGCTGGACAGCGGCTGTCAAAGCTCTGCACTTTATTGTACACGCAAATTCATTTTTATGCGACTTGTTATTATGGATCAAATGTAAGCGAACATTAAAGCATGCCAAAGTCTCTGAAAAAGTCCTGCACCACTCAGACCTCCATCAGCAGGTACTTCGGAGGATTGAGCAGCAGCAGCAGCAGCTTTGCCTCCAACAAGCAGCGCGGGATTAACCCAAATCCTGCAGAGCAGCAACTTTCAAGAGGCAACGTGAGTTGAGCTTCACACGCACATATCAGACATGCTTCACTCAATGCTAATTACTGACGTGCAGTTCATTTTTGTCCTCCAGCAATATAAAAGTCTTAAGTGTTAGTATTTGTTCGTTAGTGAACAGCTTCAAGTATTTTACAGGAAAGAAAGGATGTATAAATTTCATTGGAGCGGGAATGAGGATCAGCACATCCAAATCTGAGGCCATGGTTCTCAGCCGGAAAAGGGTGGAGTGCCCACTCTGGGTCAGGGATGAGTTCCTGCCCCAAGTGGAGGAGTTCAAGTATCTTGTCTTGTTCATGAGTGATGGGAGAAGGGAGCCAGAGATCGACAGATGGATTGGTGCTGCGGCTGCAGTGATGCGGACGCTGCACCGGTCCGTCGTGGTGAAGAGGGAGCTGAGTGTAAAAGTGAAGCTCAATTTACCGGTCGATCTACGCCCCTACCCTCACCTATAGTCACAAGCTGTGGGTAGTGACCGAAAGAAAGATCGCGGATACAAGTGGCGGAAATGAGCTTCCTCCGAAGGATGGCTGGCCTCTCCCTTAGAGATAGGGTGAGAAGTTCGGCCATCCGGGAGGGGCTCAGAGTAGAGCAGCTGCTGCTCCACATCGAAAGGAGCCAGCTGAGGTGGTTCGGGCATCTGACAAGGATGCCCCCTGGGCGCCTCCTGGGTGAGGTGTTCCAGGCATGTCCCACCGGGAGGAGGCCCCGGGGCAGACCCAGGACACGCTGGAGAGATTATATCTCTCGGCTGGCCTGGGAACGCCTTGGTATTCCCCCGGATAAGCTGGAGGAGGTGGCTGGGGAGAGGGAGGTCTGGGCCTCTTTGCTTAGGCTGCTGCCCCCGCGACCCGGCCCCGGATAAAGCGGATGAAGATGGATGGATGGATGGATGGATGGATGGATGGATGGATGATTTAAAGTATTTGGCAAGAATCTGATGCATAATCTTAGTTCTTTTCTTCCCTTCCATAAATTGGTAGTCTGACAGTGCTGACATTTAACAGGGTGTGGTTATTTGGGCACTTGCTAGTAGGT